>NW_026719328.1:0-11802 GCF_029784015.1 Lycium ferocissimum | reverse complement strand
AAACCAATGTGAAATTTTGCCTCATCGTTGGGTTTGCCCGCCATTAGGTTTACCCTTCGGCACGATACCAACGAGATCCATATTTGGGAATCCATACATATAACATATAACGTAGCATATATACACGATGCCGTAGAAAGGGGCTCGGTGTTATGGCCCGTACTTTGTACGTTTTGATATTTCGAAGTCGTGGTAAAGGATTAGGCGAGACGATTTTCAAAAATCATTTTTAATGCGTAAGTCATTATAAAATTATTTATGACTATTATTAGTAGGGAGATATTGTGGGAGGTCAAGGGCAAAAAGAAATTTGCAAAAATGGGTTATGAAATAATGCGAGAGGCTAGGGGCAAAATCGTAATATTGAGAAAGTGGAGGGGCAAAATGGGAATTTCACCCAAGTTTCATGAAAATTCCAAAGAGGCCATATTGGCCATGTGACAAAAAGAGAAAGGAGGGAAATTAAATAAAGAGAGAAAAGATGACAAAAAATAAGTCATCCTTTAACAAAAAATTTCAAGAAAATTCTAGAGAGGGGCATGTGCCCCTCACATGCTTGGAGATATCAACATATATATATATATATATATGAGTTGCCTTTTATTCAAGAGAGAAGAACAAAAAAACAAAGAAAGAAGAGAGAAAAACCATGGCCTATTCGGCCATGGAGATAAGTGGACCTCATGAAATCTTGCTTCAAAAATTTTTCTCTTCATATAAGGCTCTTAATTTAAGGTTCCTCTTCAACATGGTATAATTTTTAGAAGAGAATCACTCTTTGTTGCCAAAATCACCACACAGCCAAGTTGGGAAGTTGTGAAGAAAGGTATGATTTCATTCCTTTTTATGGGTTGTGAAGATTTTGTTTATGTTGTGGAATGTAGAAATGAGTAGAAATCATGAAAACATGGAGCTTGCATGAGGTTGTGTGAACTAGTATATGGCCGTGTATGTGCATGTGTTGTGTAGGCAAAGGTGAGTTGATTTTATGTGGTATTCTAGTTGTGGATGTTGTGAACTCTATATTGGGAATGAAAGTTTAATGGCTTTGCTTGAAGTTGTAAATGTGGAGGATGGCCGTGTGGTGTGTGTGTTATGTGGGATTAATGTAATGTAGTATTTTGGTGTCATAAGTCGTGAATTCTATGATGCAAATGAAGTTTTAATGATCCAAGTTAAGACTATAATTGTAGCGGGGCTTTGAATTGGACGATAATGTGATATTAATATAATTTCTTGAATCTATGAAAATGAAGTTGCTAACGAATGGATTGTTGACATCGTCTATGAATTTAGAAGGAAGAATTGTGATTGATGTTCTTGTTGGATTGGAATGATTTCGGGTAAGGTTGGGCATTGGATTGGTTTGCTTGGAATATTGTGCGGATTGTTGGAAATGTTCTTGAATCGTGTTTGAAAGGTTAAGGATTCTTATTTGAATATACGATCATTGACATTAGTTTGGGTATATGAAGTTGAGTTGAGAATATATGACCATGGCCGGATTATGTAGAAAGGAAGAAACTATGTTAGAATGTGTTTTGTTGCGATTTTGATGATTGTTGTTATTGTTATGGTTGTTGTTGTTGGTATTAGGGGTCGAGGTTAAATTCTCGGGGCGTGGTATTTACGGGGGGAAGTGCTGCCGAAATTTCGGTGACAAGTATGGGTTAAGATTGAAACCTCAAACCTTATGAATAGTAATTGGTAAGCATGACCATTTGCAGATTCTCGACCGAAACTAGATTTGAATGCGAAAGCTTTAAGGAGCGAAAAAGGTACGTAAGGCTCTTCCTTTTCCTTCTTTGGCATGTCTTAGATGTAATAGGCTTGAACACGTGCCTCGGGGGCCACTCTAATTCTAGAAATCTGAGATCAAATTTAGTTACTATTTGATTCGATGAATTGAACTAAATAAGTACGCCTTATTGTAAAGACATGTTCAAACGTTCATAACTTTTGAAAATGAAAGCGGTATGCCTTGAGACCTTCGAGATAATCCAATGAAACATAACGACCACGTTTTTATGTTCGTTACCCGACTTGACCCGGAGGTGGGCCCACAATCCCCGAGACCTATGTGTATTGTTCTACTTGCCTTATCTCCGTACGATAACTAAGGAAACCTTTGGCTAATATTCCGAGTTTGTTATAAGTACAGTAACTCGATTTAAAATGTTGTGACTTGACTACTCGATATAAACACTCCGTCGCAAGTTAACGATTTGATTGGAATATTACGATATAAAGATTACGATGTAAATGTTACGATATAAGTATTAATATACGATGATAAGTAGCAAATATTACGGTATATACATATATGTTCTGGCATAGAAAATTACCGATCTAAGTATTTTGGTACAAGCTTATTCAAATATGATAACCTTAGATATGAGTATTTAGATATGAGCGTCGGATATATATGTGTCTTTCTTATATGCATTTGGATATGAAACGTCGATTCGAGTGTTCTAATATAGTGTGCCCTATAAGCCTTAATGTTCTTCATGTACGTTCTCGGATCGCTTAAACGAGTCCGAAGGGTTTCTGTATTCCAAACGCTCATGGCACTTTACGATACTAATTCGGAAGAAGCCGAAACTCATTTACGAGCCTCCGAATACCCTCGGTAAGTGTACGTATTCATCGGGTACGGATTTATGTGCATATGGTTTCTCACATTTGCCAGCAGGTAGCGGCACTAATGTATCTTTCCTTTGGAGATCTAGGGCCGGGCATGTTATGTTCTCGTGCGTACTCTACGGTATGATTACGATTCACGGGTCCGGGCCGGGGTTGTGTTCTCGTGCGCATTTCATGCATATATCAGGGTCCGTACCGTCTTGCGGTAGGGACACGGTATGGTATATGTTTTATGAGGATACGGGGATGGCGGCCGGGGATGGCACTTGATATTATTCACCGAGACCCGCGATGGGGGCGGGACACGTTATGTATAGTTGGTACATGATTAAGATATACATGATTCTATATTACCGAATCCATAACAAGGGGCCGGGACACGTTATTTGCATATATGACATATGATTATGCTATATATATGATCTATTCACCGGTCCCATAACAAGGGCGGACACGTTTTATGCATATGTGATATATAATACATCATCTGAGCATTTTGTGTATTAAGTACATCCGATATATGTCGATATACGAATGTTCTGTCGTCACCTTAGGTTGTCCGTTATATGATACAATACGAACGTGCCACGTACATTACGTATCCCGTCTAATGTGTGACGACATACGAATATCCTGTATGTTCGGCCCTTCGAATCAGATATATGATCTTATTTGAATATTATACGTTCTATGCTCCGTACGACGTGTGACATCACCGTGCGTTGTATTTTACTCTTCGGACGTACGATGTATGTTGCAAAATAAGCATTTGGTACTACGGATTATACCCATTTATTTTCTGTACACACTTTTGTATGTAAACGGTATGTATGGTGTGTACCGAAAGGTAAGCATACGCAATTACGAGTAACGTATGGACTGATAGTTCACATGCATTTGATTTATAGTTTGTTTCTACGTATTGCGTGCCTTACGTACTCGGTTACATTTCCATCTTGCCCGCTATTAGGGGGGCGCTTTCATGCCACGGGTACACCAGACAGTGATTACTATAGAAGATGTTCCAACGGGGATGGCAAACTCCATTTTCCCGTTTGCAGTCGGTTTGTATGTTATGATTTACGGATTTGTGTTAGAGACTTTGCGAGGAAGATAGTGGTGGATAATGTCGATCTGCCAGTAGCGGTCATCAGCAAACATGTTGATTTGTGTTATGTAGTAAATCTTGTATAGTTACAGTTTTGTCAACACAAGCTTCATTATGCATTTCGGGATTATTCGGTTCGAGAGATTTGAAAAAAAAAACTTATGTGCGTAATAAGGTACGTAGGGTTCGCTCGGCTCGGATGTGGGGCCGAGTGCCCATCACACCTAATAAGGTTAGGGTGTGACACTCGACGTACCGGACATATCATAATACCATAATATATACACGGTTCCCGACCGAAAAGGGCTCGGACGGACACATCATACTCGAGAATACACATCGATACGTCGGACACGTCATATCCTCTCGGACTTCGTATCACATCATGTTTGAAATACACATCATACTTGAGAATACACATCATATTTCGGATCTGAGCGTAGGGCGCACGATAACATAACGCGGCCGGGACTTGGCGAAAAATGTAACAACGAATGTACAAGCGGTGGTGAGTAACCAAATACATTTAAAAAAACATTTTCAAAGACTTAATAGGTTAATCAAACGAACCATCATTTGTAAGCCAAAACGAGTCAAAATCAAGATTTTTTTCTTGAAGACATCCCCTGGAACGTATCAAACGAAATTTTTAAACCATAGTCACGTATCAAAATCACACATACATAAAAATCCTTATTTCGGGACTCAACGAAAAATATATAATCATACTCGGGGGTGCCGGAAAAGGTAGTCATATTAAGTTCTTTTCAAAAAGTCATCAGCACTATACAAAGGAAAGTGGCGGGACCCACGGACGAGCGCCTATCCGATCCGGGCCCGCCTATGAAAATCATAGTCCTTATACGTTATAGAATCATTTGCGAACATATCCAAGCCATCCGGTTCTGTCTGTGAAAGTTACGGACTTTCGTAGTTACAAAACTCTTTTTGAAAACAAAACTTTTTATGCAACATTTGAGAACCAATCATACAAGACATATAAGCCATAGCTTAACCATGTAAGGATGCCAACATCAAGAAGCAAATAAGCATCGTAAACGTGCTCGGACTTTAAGAATAGAATTACCCCCGGAGCTCATAACGTATCATAGCTTAGCCATATCTAAGACATGCCAAAAGAAGGAAAGGAAAGCTTTACATACCTTGATTGCTTCCTAAGCTAATCCAAACTCAAGTCTCGGCTTCTCAAAATCTACAACATGTCATTAGACACCAAACATTAGTCATAGTCACCTCAGAATCCCATTTTAAGTTCGCACTTTATTTTACGAAATTTGGGCGACGTTTCCCCCGTAAACTCAACACCCCGAGAATTCAACTCACCAAATATCCAACAACAATACCAACAACCACATCAACAATATCCATAAGCAATTCCAAACGCATTCTAACATTAATAATTTCTTTCTACATAATTCGACAACATTCATGCATATTCAATTCAACTTCATATATTCAAACTAACATCAACGACCGCATATTCAAATACCAATCCAAAACCATTCAAACACGATTCAAGAACATTTCCAACAATCCGCACAATATTCAAACAATCCAATTAATACTCTACTCCACCCGAAACCTCAAATTTCCATAAGAACAACAACAATACATTTTCTTCCTTCCAAATTCATAAACCATACTAACAATCCATACTTTAACAACATCAATCTCATAATTACAAGAAACTATATTAAGATTACATTGGCTTCCAAAACAGCCCATATACAACTTTACCTTCAACTTAATGCATTAAATCATCATTTTCACCATAGAATCCATACAACAACAACCAAAACACACTAAATAAAATTAGTTCATTCCTTGACATACAAAACAGTCCATTTTCGGCCAACATTTCAACACACAAATTCCATGATTTTCATCCGTTTCTACACACTACAACAACACCCAAACATTCTAACACAATTAATTCAACACTCCTACACAACACAACATATACACGGCCAACCCAACACCATATTTTCATGAACTTCATTCATTTCTACATTTCACAACATGCACAAATCATCCATAAAACATATAAGGAAGACTAAACCTCACCTTTTCCATCCAATTTCTTCACTCGGCTAGGATGATGTTTTGCTATAACGAATGCTTTGCTCGCTTTACCAACTACTCCATGTTGTAGAGGACCTTCCAATTAGTAGGAAAGCAAGGAGAAAATAATTTTTCTTGATCAATTCTCCATGGTCCCTCTCGGTTTGGAACATGGCCGAATGGCCTTTCACTTCTTTTCTCCATATTTCTTGAACTTTCTAGGTGGAAAATGATGAAGATGATTAGGTTGGTCATCTTATACACCATATATAATTTGCACAAGTGGCCCTATGGCCCACATCTCACACATGGCCACATATGGCCATTTTCATGAAATATTCTTTTTCCAAAATTACACTTCTAGCCCCAAATTTTCATGAAATGTCTAGCTTTCCATAATTCATCTTTTGGTCCCAAATTTTCATTATTCCAAATTTACCCTTAACATTCCATACCAATAAAAAGATGAATATGCAACTTATGCACTTTTAACAAAATCGAAAAAATTTACAACCTTGTCCTTAACTTGTCGCAACCGACTTAGAATATTCCAACGTACAAAGTACGGGGTATAACACTACCACCGGCGTCGGGACACATTTTTGGTTCAACCATAAGTATGTCCTGTTCGTTCTCAGTACTAGTTTCACCTCGGTAATTTATCTCAAACCATCCTAACATCCTTCCCTAATGCACCTCAAGTATCATCACCGTATTGTTATTACCGATCCTAAACTTTTCTCGTTAAGCCTTTACTTGGTCTCATCTCCAGTGTATAAATATTCATAGGTAACATAGCTGCCCTTGCATGACCTGTATATTCAATCTTAGTCACGATCGTTCCTTCTCCTGGTTCGTACTATTTCACACCTTACTTCCGTGCTTGCATTTACTAGGAGTCTATCTCATCATACTCCTTTTCCCTGCTTTTCTTACTTTCTACCATAGGAAATTTTCTACTGCTAGCAACCACTCTATTGCCTACATCTTAACCTCTGATCCCGTACAGCCGTACTACCTCTCACAACGTCTCCGTAAGCTACTCGTTACTTTCCTTTGTCGTATCTTCTCTTTAAGTCTCCATTCCCTAATATCGCGTTATTCCGGATACGTTCAATTAATTCTCAGCGCCATCTCGATTATTACCCTGACTTCTATCCCTTTACTGCTGACTTTCCGATCTCCCTAGCTTGTCTCAGCAAAGAGCTTTACCTGCGGCCCCCGCATTCGTATCCAGGACATTGTAGCTTCGATTGTCTTCGTCTTACACTTTCATCTCTCTCCCTCGCTTCCCCCCTTTAGGGGTGTACTTATACTACCGCCCAATTCTTTCCCTAAATCCGTATTTCCAATCTCACTTAAGCGGTACTTTTATCCCGACATTGGATTCCTTGCCGTTTACTCACTCATTTTCTTCCCCTTTTCCGAATATCATTGTATTAAAACTTTCCAAGCTCGACACCGTGGTGAAACAACATCAACTTGCCTTGTAACATTTGTGCCATCTATATCTATTCTTTTTTTTTTCACTTGAACTTCACTACTCCGTCCAATTAATGCCTTCCACATCCCGCCACCTTGGTTACCGGAATACACATATCCGCTGACGTAGCCATGTACGAAATATCATAGACATGCGTACACATTTATTCACTACCATCTTACTTACGAAATATTTCCAACCACTATTCCAACTCACCCTAATTCTGGAGCTGTGATACACCCCCCCCCCCCCCCGCTTTTTTAAAAGTCGGTCTACTCCGCCCGGCCGCGCGCGACCTTTTGGTTTCTGCTCACTCCGCAGATTCAAATCTATCCTTAAGTCATTCTAACTCCTCATTTACTTCTTCTTTGCCTCCGAATTTGTAGAACTTTCCAGAAAACTTCCCAGGGGGTCACCCATCTATTTCTCTCGCTCTAACGCTTAACTTTAGAACTCGGCGGAATACGACACTCTAACGCTCGTACTTCGCGTTCAGCCTACCGCATCACCTTTATCATGTATTTTAGAGTCACCAAAGTCTTAACGGATTTCGAAACGTCCTTATAACACAATTACTATTTTAGCCCTCCTTTAGTCCTTAATATTCACATTTCACCTCGTGGATATGATTACTTTTCGTCCTAACTTCAGGTCTCAATGGCGAGGAATACCTCGATCACCGTTACTTACAACTACTTGGTCATCGCCACTCTGGACTCTATTCTCATTTACCTCGTTCTTCGTCCTTTCTATATCAGAGTCTTTTATCGTCCCGTCACTTCTACACTGGATCCTTAATTACGCGTGTCATGGCCTTTACTATGCCGTTGTCTCACTCCCTTCTTATTTCCTTCTTCCCATTCCCCTTTCTGTAACCGGGTTTTTTTCACAGTCCCATCACTTATAGTACTCGTATCCTTTCTTTTCCTACACTCACTATCGTTTCCGTTATTATATAATCCTTGTTCCAAACTTCCCCTACCGAACTTGATAAGCCTTTCCTATTCGTTCTATAGCTCGCTTTTCCGTTTCACACTCGTCGTTAGATTCTGGCGACATAAATCATATCGTAGCTTTAGCCACTTTCTCACTAGGCTTTTCTTATTTCCATAACAATCCTCGTTATATTTACATTATATCTCATTCGTGATCAATCCTATGTGATAATACTTCTTAAACCTCTTCCTTTTCTGATCAACTTTATCTTTAATATTTCCCAAACTGTCTTATCAATACGTTCATATCCATCACGATTCTTTTCCTCCGTACTCTTGTCTTAATCATACTATTACTCCTTTTACGATAAGCTCGTCATCATTCGCCCCTGCTTATCAATTCAATCGGTACTTTAAATAACTCTCTGTTAAGATTTGCCAATCTTCTCTAAATCATCCCTTAATGTCATAAGCCCTTTTCAATTTCTCTGTACCATATCAACATCGACTCTATAATTATTATTATCCCCGATTCAATAATTAGCTTCTTTCTCGGTGTCGGCCGTACTCGTAGCTTAGTCAATCAATTTTTTTTTTCATTACTATTGGCACGACCTTCCAAGACATATTACAAATCTATATCCCATTTTCACTTTATTTCTGCGAAAATTTCGGCAGAGTCTCCCCTGTAACTGTTACTATCTCAAAACCTGTATACAGGAAATACCAACAATGCCTCACAGGGACAACATACGTATATGCATATCACATCATATCACATCCTCACAAGGCTCCCAACATTACCGACAGTACCAAAAATAATGAACATACCTCATATTCGAACTTAAACGCACTCGTTACACTTTCTTGTTTACTTTCTCTTTTGACCTCAACCGTATTCCAATCGTACTTTGATATCTTACCCGACATACGTCTTTGCATACCTTTGCTTACCTGCGTACTTCGTAGCCTCCAATATCGTTAATCGCTTTCTTCCGTCGATGCCATTTCTCTGCTGAAGTCAAAGGTTAGTGTCGGGAATCTCATTTCCTATAACTTGGCTCTACGGCACGATCTAAGATGTCAAAGAAGAGTAACCATCCTAGATGCCCCGTAGCCTCCTGTTTATAAATGTGGGCACGCTTCACACCATAAACGGGACTCTCTGGGACACCTACTTTGCAGACAACCCCCGACGAACCCCTCGGATATCAATTTGTCACACCTTAATCCGATAGGGTGTGATGGGCACCCGACCCTTACCTAGGGCCGAGCGAACCCGCTGACTCACACGGTACTCACAATCAGACTGGGCCCTCAAACCATAACATAAATAAGTAATGAAACTTTTTCGGAATACAACATGCTTTCCATCATTTTCAAATCAAATAAAATCTAAAATCATATGAAACTTATAACACAATGCGTAAAAATACATCGGCTTACATAGCCGCTTACATAACCGACATCTTATACCCACGACACTGTCTGCAAAGTCTCTAACACGGGACATGAAACCATAACATAATAATCGACTCGGCGGCCTCTAGAGAAAATGGAGCTCGCCAATCCCGCTGGAACGTCTTCTACTAATATCTTCAGCTCCCACTGTGTACCGCGTGGTACGAAACATAGCCCCCGAAGAAAAGGGGTCAGTACGGAATATGTACTGAGTATGTAAAGCATGAAATGTAATAAGCGGGATCATACCGAAGTAAAGAGTACAGAGAATCGTAAGACTTGTCCTTTGAAAACATATGTCATGCATGTCAATGTCATAAAATCATCGTAAAAAAAAGATATAATCGTGCCTTTGCCCTCTAGTGAGGACGCATTATGAACAATACAATAAGGGTGCACGATACATGCCACCCTGCCCGGGGCCATGAGAAAGACATAATATGAGGCCGGCACGGCGGAAATGGTGAAAAACCATATGCACATAAAATATTATCAAAGACTCCAATGATAATCATACACGAATCGTCATTTGAAAAATCGGGACAATAGTTACATCAAAAAATCTTTCTTGACATCTCTCGGAAACATAACATATATCATAAGCATAGCAAAGTGTCGTAGAGGTCATGGCCATAGTCGAGTCATATATCCGTAGCTTTTGCGTATTTGGAAAACTTTGAAACAATTTTAACTTGTAAGGAATAAGGTCATGTTTGGATTTTTCTTAATATGTGTATGCCGGTTATGAAAGTATGGATGCGGAATTATCGAGGAAGGCTAAGGGTAAAACGGAAATGTTGAAAATTTGTTTCATGAATTACAAAGTTTAGCCAACAATTTGGCTCAAAAAAAAAAATGGAGGCCCAAGCCTTGGAGATGGCCGGCCATAGGGGAAAATGGCCCAAGGCCCATGGAAATTAAAAATCCATGTGATAAATAAGATAAAAGGGGACACTTATCATCTTAGCATGTAGAACATTCAAGAAAAAAATTAAGAGCAAGAGCAAGAGAGGTTTAAAAAGCAAGAAAGAAGAGAAAAAAAAAATCTTGGAAGCCTTCAACTTTGATTCCAAAATGTGTTGCTTGTATTCCTACTAAGTTCAAGATTCTCTACAAAATCAGGGTATAATTATCTTGGCAAGAAGGTGACTTTGGTGGCAAGTGGAACTTTGAAGAAAGATGTAAGAATTTCATCCCTTTATGTTATGGAAGAAGTATACGTGCTATGGTATTGCAAGAAATAGAAAAATCATGAAATTATGGTGTGTGTATGCATGGCCGTGTGGGTGTGTGCATATATGTGTGTGGCCGTGTAGTGCCCTATGTGGGGAAGATGTTATTGAATTTGTTTGGTATGCTAATTGTGTTGTTATGGTATTATGAAGTGAATGGAAGGTTAATGGTTCTTGTTGTCAATGAAAAATATGTTGTAAGGTTGTTGTAGGAAAATATGCAACTTTAAAAGTACGTGTTATGTAAATATAAAAATGAAGTCGTTAAGATGCAAAGTATGGTTGTTGTTAATGAAATTGGAAGACAAAAAAGCGGTTATGGAGTTTATGTTGAAAGTTGGAAGCTTTGGATGAATTGTAGCTTCAGGTGAAAACTTTTGTATGATTTGTGAAATAATGTGAAATGCTTCCGAATTGCATTTGAATGGCCTTGAATTGGAGAATGAATATGAAAATGTTGATATTAGTTTGAAAGTGTCACAACCCAACTAGGGGCCGTGACGGGAACCCGATACTTGTACCGAGCACCCCTTATCTCGCATCCTATTCTCATTATGAAGTAGGCCGTAGGAGCTGTGCCAATTTTTTATTTTTTTTTGTTACAAGAACACATTTACATTAGCCGGCGTCATCATAAAACAGCAGACTAGTAAACTTTGCTATCCCGTTACACGGAATACGAACAATCCAAGATACAAACATCTAAGCTTATTACCATCCGCCTACGAGCCTCTAATCATAGTACACATATATACGGAAGAAGGCCGAGCGACGGCCATCGTGCCCGCATATATATACACAAAATAGTACCAAGGAATGAGGCTCGGAAAAGGGGCTTTTTTCGCTGGTGAGGGT
>NW_026719327.1:0-24695 GCF_029784015.1 Lycium ferocissimum | reverse complement strand
TCCGTTTGCTTATGTACATATGTTTTGAACGGGTTTGGTATATATTGATCCTATTTTCTCCCCGTACCTTTCATTTTCGAGGGTTTTTGGTTTTGATTTTATTTTACATACTCGGAATCTTCCGTCTTAACCCCTTTCTTCGGGGGCCCTTTGGCCCGCTTTTGGAGGTTCCGGTTTGGTCAGGGGGAGGCCACATTCGGCTATTAAGGGGCTCTTTTGGGTTGGGAGCCCATATTTTGGGTCCCTATCTTCTCGTGTTTATGCTTTTGTATATTTGATTATTTTCCCCGGGGGGGCCCCCTCATATGTTTGTTTTCGATTTGAGGGTTTTGTAGTCATATATTTTCAGGGGTCAGGGGCCCGGGGTGTTCATTTGTTTACAATCTTGTTTTAAAAAAAGGGTCCCTTTTTCCCGTTATGGCCAAAACGGCCCATTTGTCCGTATACGTGTATGTGTACGGCGATGTATATTCCACCAATCTATCAGATTTGGATCATGACTAAATAGCCGTGCTTTTGTATATATGTGTGTATATACGTTCGGCAATGTGTATTCCGCCACCGCCCGACTATGATATGATAATTTTTGCACGCGCGACCGCTTAAGATAATATTTGCTTTTAATTTGTTTGAGATAATTAATATGAAAGTTTGAGTTAGATAAAAATATGACGAGTTAGTATGTACGTCTGTTTGGGGTGTCCAAGTAGGACATCAGTCGCGGCCCACGGAGCTGGGTCGTGACACATAGTCATTACTCGTCATGAAATCATTTGCGAAGATATCAAAGCGATCCGAGCCTTTTCTCGAAAGTTACAGTTGTTCGTAGTTTTCGGAACCATTTAGAAGCAAAACTCTTTTTTTTCTTTTTAAAACAACTTTTTAGACAACTTTTGAAACTTAGTCATACAAAAGACATAGGGACCATAATTCAACTACGTTATGAATACAAATATCAAGAAACAAATAAGAATCGTTTACGAGCTTATCAAAGCCATCCGGTTCTGTCTGTACAAGTTACGGACGTTTGTAGACATAAAATCTTTTCGGAACAACAGATTTTACAGTATTTCAAATTCAATCATATCGAAGACATACAGGTCTATAGCTTAACCACACTAAGGATACCAACATCAAGAAGCAAATCAATCATAAACATATTCGGACTTTTAGAATAGAATTACCCCTGCTGCGCGCAAATATCATAACTTTAGCCATATCTAAGACATGCCAAAGAAGGGAAAGGTAAGCTTTACATGCCTCGAATGTCTCAACTAGCTCAAACTCAAGCTAGTCCAATCAAACCTATGTCTAGGGCTGCCCAAAGTCTACATAACATCAATAAATGCCAACGGCAACTATAAGTATTTAAGGGTTCACTTCCAAACTAACACATAATTCTAAAATTTGAAAGATTTTCACCGTAAATAGAACCAACCCCCGAATTTAACTTGGCCAAATCAACAACAACAACATCAACAACCAACCTAGCAACATCGATAACCAATCCGAAAGAGCAATATAGCATTAGTAACTCTCTTTTATATCGTTAGAGCAAATATTCAATACTTTCAATTCGCTGACTTACATTCTGCCAACATTAACGCTTATACATTCAAATACTAACTTGAACCCCATACCAACAATATTCAAAGATATTATAAGCAATTCATACAATATTTCCAACAATCCAACAAATGCTCCGATTTACCCGAAAATCCCAAACCCGGTGAACAACATCCATAACACATTTCTAGCTTCGAATCATGATTTGTACCAACAATTCACATTCTAGCAACATCATTCTCATAAACATAAAATTCACATTAAATGCACATAATTCTCCAATTCAGCCCATAGACATCCCAATATCAATCTTGAGTCATTAAACTCTTATCGTCAACATAGAATTCACGATTTACTTACAATCAAAATTCCAAATAGAATTTATTCATTCTTTGCTTACACTTCACAAGCCATATTCTACTAACACTACATATGCCAACTTCATGATTTTCATTCATCTCATCACATCACAACACTCAAACATGCTAACTAGGCTTTAATTCATTGCTTCTACACAACACAACACACACACACACTTACACAACCATACACTACATATACAACCTCAAATCCAACATGTCATATTTCATGAATTTCCTCCATTTTAACATGCTACAACATGCATACAACATTTATAACACATAAAAAACATAATTAAATCTCACCTTTCTTCTTCAACTCCACCACTAGGCTAGGGTTAGCGATCTACAAAACGGAGGTTGGATGACCCAAAACAACACTTCCATGTTACTTAGGGACCTCAAATTAGTGGATTTGTATCAAGGAAATAATTTTGGGGATGGCTTGTTCTTGGACTTGAATTTTGAGGTTCTTTGACCGAATGGTGTAGTTGTTGGTCTTCAACTTCTTGTTTTTTTTCTAAGTATGAAGATGATAAATTGTGAAGACTTGGTCATCTTTTACACTTATATGAATAATACAAATGTCCTTGTTACCACACATGTTGGACGAATTAAAATTGGCCAAATGTGTGGGACCAACTTCAACACCACATGGCCAACATGACTTTTCCCAATAATTGCCAACTTCCAAATATTATACTTTGGTCCCCAAATTGTTCCATGCCAACAAATTCATGAACACATTAGGTCTTAAAAAACGAAATCGAAAGGTCAAAAATCCCGACTTCATATCCCGAATGGTTTTGTCTCTAACTTATCATAATGTACAAAAATACGGGATATAACAGAAGCAGACCTTAATATAACTCTCTATCAAGGTTTGCCGGCCTTTCACTAAATTATCTCTTAGTACGCAAGCCCTTTCCAAATTCTTTCTTCACCATATCGATATCGACCTCTAATTATTATTATTCTCAATTCAGCAATTATCTTCTTTCTCGAGGTCGACGTACTCGTAGCTTAGTCAAATCTTATCATTGCTATTGGCATGACCTTTCAAGACATATTACAAACCTATATCTCATTCTCCTTTTATTTCTAGAAAATTTTTTGGCGGAGTTTCCTGTAATCGTTACTATCTCAAAAACCCGCACGCCAGAAATACAAACAATGCCTCACGGAACATAACATATATATATATATATATATATATATATATATATATATATATATATATATATATTATATCAAGACCACACGGGGGCTCCCAATATCAATAACGATGAAAAATGATGAACATACCTCGTACGCCCAACTCAAACCGCCTTTTTCATTTTTCTTGTTTACTTTCCCCTTTTAATCTTCAATTTGTATTTCAATCGTGCTTCAATATCTTACCCGACATATATATTTCGTACCTTTACCTTTTTGCGTGCTTTATAACTTCCAATATCGTCGGTACTTTCTCGCCAATACCATTCTTCTCCGTCGAAATCTAGGTTGTGATAAGGAATCTCATTTCCTATCGCTTGCTCTATCGCACGATCTTAGATATGAAGAAAGGTAACATCCTAAATGTCACGTAGCTTCCGTTTATAGATGTGGTACACAACACACCGATAAACAAGGCACTCTACTGAACATACGTCCGTGTATTCGATGAGCTATCGATACCACTTTTGTCACGACCCGGCCCGTGAGCCGTGACTAGCGCCCGAGCCGGACACTCGCATACACCCGTTAACTATAATCATCCACAACTAGCATAATAAAGAACTTATATACAAAAGGCAAGATGTCATCTCAAATCACGCATATATATATACATATCACGACAACTCCGTCTCCCGAAGTGAGTTACAACTTTTAATAGATGATATCGCACATAAAGTAAGCAAGGCTATCATAACATGTGGGAACGCCCAACTATATATACGAGCGAGCAAGCCGCCACTATGAATGGAACGTCCAAAACATAAAATCATAACGGACACAATTGAATAGTAACTATATACAACCCACACATATGTCTACAAATATCAAAATAAACAACGGTATCATATGACGGGACGAGACGCCGTACCCCCGGATAAACACATATATACAACAAGAGGGATACGTAACAAAAGCAAAATATAGGAACAAGGGACATTCCAAGATAAGGTATAGATACCTAAGTCAAGCGGATCACCAAGCGAGCGTACGTACTGCCCGGGCACTTGTACGGCCCGAAGAAGAAAGGGGGGTCGGTGCGAGATGTCTTCCGAGTATATAAAGCACGAAATAAATAAATGATTATAACGAAATAAAAATCGAAAACGAGTACAATAACGAGGATACCAAAATGCTTGCCTTGAAACACAAATCATGCATGTCGACATCACATAAATCATATCCGACCCATTATGGGACTCGGTGAATATGGTCGCCGCCACTGTCTTTGGCACCATAACACAAGATACTCCCGAACACGGATAACTGCGAAAGGACGTATAACTCCGTGTCCATAAAGATAACACCGCGTAACACAAAGATAACACCATAACACGGATAACACCATAACACAACGTAACACCATAACATATATATATCGTACCCGTCCCTCTGGTAACGGAGGACGCGGTGGCAATAATGCGGAACTGAGCGCGCACGATAACATACCCGGACCGGACTCGATGAAAGATGTAATAACAGTGTGCGCGAGCGTAGTGAGTAACCATATTGTTACACCCCTAACTTTGGGGTGTGATGGACAAGTACTGACCCACCTAGAGCCGAGCGAACCTCGACTCTTACCACGTACAAAATCGCATCAAACTTTTTTAAATCGAATAAGATAAAATACATAGTAAAAAATTTTTCCTCGTAAATACTTTCGTAGCTTCAAACCGAACAAATCTATAACCATACAAAACTCAATACATAACACGTACCGACATATCGGGCCGACTATACGCTTACGGACCGACAACCAACACCCACGACGTCGTCCGCAAAGTCCGTAACATCCATCCGTAAAAGCATATCATACAAACTCGACTCGGAACACTCCCGAGAGCAAGGGTGGGGCTGCCAAATTCGGAACATCTTCTCGTAATGGTCGCTAATCATCTGGGAGTACCGCGATTTAAACGCCGAGGAGAAGAAGGGGAGGTCGATTTTAATATGTGCGAGTATGTAAGGCATGAAATACGAGAAAACGTAATCGTGGCCTAACAAAAAAGTGCGAATCGGCACAATATCTGCATACCAAAATACTTACTTATCCGACACATATCATATGTAAGTATACCGATGTCGTAGAGACGAGAAAAGTACAAAAAATAGATAAGTCATCAGAAAGCTGAGATACTTACTTTCCAATATACCGGGCCGAGTGCGTGCCGATCATACGTCATCATATACATATACACATACCGCATCCCTACTTTAGTAGGGATGGGTAGAGCGAGAATCGTTGCGTATGCCAATATCATGTATCACATATGCGTATAACGGACTCATGCATGCATACTCGTAGAACATCATACCGTGTGTGTGCGGGAACGTGCGACCGATCCATGAATACATCACATGTACAAATAACGTGTTCCGGCCCTCGAGCTGGGGACTCGCGAATATGTCACATATGCATAATGTGTCCCGGCCCTCGAGTGAGGACTGCGGTCGAATATAATCATATATGCCAACATCAACCGTCATGTATGCATGTAACGTGTCCCGGCCCGCCGCCGAGGGACTCGGTCGGATAACGTGTCCCGCCCTTCAATAAGTGGACTCGTGAGAGGGATCCGGTCCGGATGCGCCATCATCATATAACATCGTCCCGGCCCTGCATCAAAGGGTCTCGGTGAACAATGCGGTGGAATGCGCACGAGAACATGTCCTGCCGGGACTCGGTGAAGGAGACATACTCGGGATACGCACGCGAGCGAGTCGTGAGAAATCATACGCACGCATGCCAAAATCCGAAACCATATGCACACATATCCGGACCCCGATTTAAGCACACACACACTTACCAACATCCGAAGACTCAATAGAACAATCATACTCCCGTAGTCCGACAACCAAAAATATCGTAGTTACGAGAAAATATTCACATCGAATGTTCGTAGCAAATTATTCATAACGGATTACTCACATCGGATCCTTATATCGATTACATATCCATCAAAATACTTTTACCCGAATACTTATATCGAATATTCATGTCATAATACCAATGTCGAATACTTATATCAAAATACTTACGTCGTAACGTTTATATCAGTAATCACTTATGTCGATTATCTATATCCGAACGGTCAAAGCAAAACACTTGTATCGAATTTCCCGGATACTTATACCGCAGAATACATACGAATCATAACAAACTCGGAATGATAGCCAAAAAGTTTACCCTTAATTATTGTACGAAAATCGGCCAAATAGAGCAATACATTTAGGTCTCGGGAATTGTGGCCCCACCCTCGGATCACGTCGAGGGGGTGGCGTACGAAAATTACGGACGTTAAGCTTTTATGGAACCACCCGTGAAGGTCTTAAAGTAGTTTGGTTCCATTTGGGAAAGAAGATGTTTAAGTTATTTTTCCAACAAAACATAAAGTATCTAATTCAATTCCATTGAATGAAAAAGGACCAAATTTAAGCTCGGATTTCTAAGAGTAGAATCATCTCGAGGTTCCAATCATAACCTATCACATCTAGGACATGCCAAGAGAAAGAAAGGGTAAGCCTTACATAACTGTCTTCTTAAGCTTCTCCAAATTTAAGTCCCAAATGCTTCATAATCTACGGTGGTCACATTTGGAAAATTTGGAATAATTTTTGTCTTATAAGAAATAAGGCCATATTTGGATTTTTCTTAGCAAGTGTGAGCTAATGTTATGTCAATTTGCACATTTGGAGAAAATTTGGAATAATTTTTGGACGCTTGAATGCAAAAACACCAGAGAAGGCCTAAGGGCAAAATTGGAATTTTGGAAATATGTTTTAGAATTTGCAAACGAGAATTCTAGTGAATTGGGCTCAAGAAAAATAAGTGAAATTAAGGCCCAAGAATATGGGGTGGCCGGCCATGGGCATTAAATGGCCCAAGCCCATGAATTAAATAGGTCATGTGATTCTCACATGATCATTAACCAAGCAAGCATATTATATATACATGTTTATCTATAGAAATTTCAAGAAGGAGGAAAACAAAAAAGGATGAAGAGGAGCATGGACAAAGGGCCATTCGGCCTTGTCCCATAATTTTTGCCCCCTCAAATCTTGTTCCGAAAATTATTTTCTTAGTGTATTCCCACTAATTCAAGGGCCCTCTACAACTTGGTGTGGTTGTTTTGGAGGATAGAGTGCTTGTTTCATCAATTTAACCACTTGGTCAAGTGAAGAAGTTGGAAGGAAAAGGTAAGAATTCATCCCTCCTATTTATGTTAAAGGTTTGTTTGTGTTGTAGTATATGGAAATGAGTATAATATATAGAAATATGGAAGTTTGCAAAGTGGGTGTGCATGTGTGTGCATGTGGCCGAATATATGTTATGTTGTATAGTTAGGATGAGTTGAATTTTATGTTGTATTCTAGTCGTAGTTATTGTGGAATTTGTATTGGAAATGAAAGTTGAATGAAATTGGGTGAAGTTAGAAATATGGCATGTTGGCCGTGGTTGGTGTTATGATGGAATAATGATGGATTTATTTTATTTAGCTTGTTAGTTGTGTCGTTATGATATTTACGATGTAAATAAGTCTTGAACGATTTGAAATGGCATAGGAATCGTTTGTATGTAAGTATGGGAATTTATGCGAATTTTATATGACTTTTATATAATGATGGAAGTAAGACTTTAAATGTGAATTATGGTTGTTGTTGATGAATGTGAGGAAATGAAAATGTGTTATGAACGTTTGTGTCGAAGAATGGAAGTTTTGAATGAATTATGAATTCGGGATTTTTGTATATTTTGCGAATATTTTGTATAATGGTGTGGAATGCTTTCGAATGATGTTGGAGTGATTTTGATTAGTAAATGAATATGGAAATATTGATATTAGCTTGGAATTGTGAAGTTGGAATGGGAATTGTTGTCTTATGTAGAAAGGAAGAACAACTATACTAGAATGCGTTTTGAGGTGATTTTGATGAATGTTGTCATTGTCAGTTGTTGTTGTTGATATTATGGCCGAGCTAAGCCTCGGGGGATGTTGAATTTACAGGGGAGATGCTGCCCAAATTTTTATAGAACAATATTGGCTAAGGTTAGAAATTGTGAGCCTCATGAATAGTAACCGGTCAATATGACCATTTGCATTTTTGCGAAACAGATCGAAGTTTTGATGAGCTTAGCAAGCGAGAAAGGTATGTAAAGCTATCCCTTTTCTTCTTTTGGCATGTCCTAGAGATACCAAAGTTTGAATTTGAGCCTCTGGGGTTATCCCGCTCCTCGAAACCCGAGTTTGATTTTAGCTACTATTCATTCAATACAATTGAATCATAATTCCTATGTTTGGTTGGAAAACTATTCGAACGTCCATAATGTGCGCAAATGTGATAGAATTACTTCGAGGCTTGCATAAACAACTCCGTAGAATCGAAAGTTCGTAATTTATGTCCGCCACCTCGACTCTGACCGAGGTGGGCCCACTAGCCGAGATTTCTTTCGTTTGTCTCACTCAATCTATTTTCGTATGATATAAAGGAGGACCTTGCCTATGAGTTCAGACTCCGTCGATTCGGTTCCTTAAGTTATTTGAAAGCTTCTAATGTGAACGACACTAAATTTTCTCGAAAATAGTCTATGAAGTATCTTTTCGAAAGTTTCGAAGATCTAAAGGCTCATATCTTTTGTATATTAAATTCCGACGTACCCAATACTTACTCGAGCTCCGTGATCTTAATGAGTATGGATATGTATTTAATTGCCGAGTTTTGAAATTTAATTGGATATACGCATATGGTTCTATTTTGAATCATAATTACCGTTTTGGAAATACCTTCGTGAAATAAACCCGCTTGATTAATTGTTTGAACTATTTTGACTAAAGAGCCAACATATGACTTTATCAAGTTTGTAAAGGTATTTCGATATATATATATATTGCATTGTTTGCTCACGACTCCGCTCGTGCCTTATTATGACTTCGTTCACCGGTTCCCGGGCCGGCTTTGTGATCGTGCGCACTATGATAAATTCGAAGAAGATGCCGTGTTACGGTTCCCGAGACCTCGCCATAGGGCCGGGTTCCGTTTATGGAGTTATGTCGTGATATGGCTTATGACATATGTGATGATGTGATTTGTATGACGATGTGATGTGTGGTCCGGAGATGTACGAGATTTGAAACCCTTCCGAGTTAAGGCCGTGAGTGGCACCGAGGCGGAGCGGTGACCACGTTCCGAGCGTTATGCATGATTTTGATTTGCATTATATGTATATGTTTCCAACGTATCCGATATATTAATTCGGTATTCTCTCTCCTTATACTTTTACTTCTCGCCTATGATTTGGATTTCGCACTTTATGCTTTACATACTCGCACATCTTTCGTACCGACCCCTTTCTTCGGGCCGCGTTTATGCCCGCAGTACGAGGTTCGTGATTTGCCGTTGTAGGCCACACATTCTCGCCATTACGTAGTGCTCCCGTCGATCCGAGCCCACATTTGATATATATGTTTTGATATGTATTTTCTCGCTCATTTGTGATCGTACGGTACGGGGCCCCGTCCCGTCATATGTTTGTATGTTCTGTTCCGTTGTGCAGGCCCGTAGTCATATATGTGGGTCATGGGGTCACGTATGCGTTCGTTTGTTTATGATTTGCGTCTTAACGCGGTCCCGTTTGTTGCTACGGCCAAGTCGGCCAAACTATTTGTATAGGTGTATATATATATATGTTCGGCGACGTATATTCCGCCGCCTCCGACTTTGATATGATACTTTTGTACGCGCGACCGCCTAAGACGCTTTTATTTTCATTCTCGCCATAACCGATGAATTTGATATTTGAATCAAGCTATATTACGATGATTTGATATAAAAGTCCGTTTCGGTGTCCAACTAGGGGCGCCGGTCGCGGCCACGGGCCGGGTCGTGACAAAAGTGGTATCAAGCGTCCGTCCTCGGAATGTCTACAGGCCGTGTCTCGTAGAGTCTTGTTTATCGGTGTGTTGTGCACCACATCTATAAACAGGAGGCTACAGGACATTTAGGGTGTTACCCTTCTTTGGATCTTAGATCGTGCGATAGAGCCAGCTGTAGGAGACGGATTCCTCCCTACTAACCTTTGATTTCACCGGAGAACGGTATCGACAGAAGACAGTGACTGATGAAATTGGGAGCTACACAGTACGCAGGTAAGTAATGGTATGAAAGATGTATGTTGGAAAAGTCATTTGAAGCATGATGGAAATATAAAGTTGAAAAGAAAATCGAAACGGGATGAAAATAGAAAAAAATACCACCGGTGCCATTTGAATTATATACGTAAGGTAAGACCCGACATATTCATGTTTTTACTTAAAATTGCTAGCCCTGTGTGGCTGTGCTATGATATGATATACATATGTGTACATGTTGGCCCCGCGAGGCGTTGTTGGTATTTCACAACGTACGGGTTTGGGATAGTAAGAAATACGAGAGGAACCTCTCGCCCAAATTTTTTTTTTCGAATTTTACAAAGGAAAATGAGGTACAAGTCCTTAACATGTCTTGAAAGTCGATACCGATAGAGTAAATCTATCATGTTGGATTAAAGTTTAAAACGGCATCCTCCATGTCAGTCGTGAGAAGCAACACCTTTATTTTGGAAATTTTATTTCGAGGCAGTATATATGTATGAGCCGCAAATTTGCAATCTATTTAAACGGACCAAAATACGTTCCAATTACATTTTGCTTTAGAAAAGCTTATGTTGAAGGGCAAAAATGTCCCGCAGTTGAGTTTCCCCTCGTTGGAAAATTACGACGCGTATGACAAGTAGTGGGAATTAAATGGTTCGCTTCCCATCCCTATATAGATATGTGGAGATAGTTGCGTAATGAGTACTAAGAAGTTCTGTGACGTTGTCGGACTTTAGTATCCATTTGCTAGTAGTTAGACAAATACTTTATGGTAATATTTTACCAGCTTCCCGATGACTTATTGGAGTGGAATTTGTGGAATAAAGATTTAAATTTGCGGGTCGTGTAGAATTATATATATAGGGCGAAGGTAAGTATGGCGGACTCAAATAAGGGGCGACACGGTACCTATACGGTCGAAAGTGAAAGAATTTTCTCCGTGTCGGGGGGACCCGCCACGAGGACGTTTTGAAAGTTGTTAAGACCCCGGCCTATCTTAAATTACGTGACAAAGGTCGTGCGGGGCGATTGATGTGATTATACCGGCCCTAACGCATCTAAGTACATTAAAGTTGTAAAGTTAAGCGTGCTAGGGCCGTAGAGTAATTTTAGGGATGGGTGACCCCCGGGAAGTGTGCAAAATTTTCGCAAACATAGATATGAGAGACAAATAGGAAATATGGGGTAACCTAAAGGAAATTAGGGTATGTGGAATAGTTAGCAACCTTTATAGAGGTCGCATGGGTTGCAGTGGATTAGATTGGCGAGAAGGAAGAGGAGCGACGCAGCTCTAAATTAGAGTGAGTTTGGACAAGCGATTTTAAATGTCTTAAAAGGGAAATGACGGTAATATATATATGGATGTACAGACTCCTCTTTGCGCGATCGTGTCGATCGATAGTGAACCCCAACGGCTAGTGCGTAATTTATGAAAGGCATTAAGTGGACGATTTATGAGATAAAGTGACAGTATGGTACGAATGTTATGAAATAAATCGATATTGACTCGCTATAGGGTCGAGATTGGAAAACCCCAAAACAACGATGTTCGGAAGAGAAGAGTAATTGAGTAGAACATAAGGAGATCAGAACGTCAGAAAAGCTGAAAATAAGAAACGTAATTAAGCAGAGCCTCAGAGAAAAGAGCCGACAGGCAAAGCACGAAATTATTTGCAAAAAGGAATTAGAATATAACGATTGTAGAGCAAAAAGGAAAACCCATGCTATGGAATGATGAATAATTTGAATATTGAGAAAGCGAAACAAAAAAATAAAGAACGGATATGAAGGAAGGCCGTGATTGCTAAATACAAATTGCCACGTTAACTACATCATTCGAGGACCGCTATCGATAACATATTGTCCTATGTGATCGAGAGTTTTCATCATCTCACGATGTTATTAAGGTTTCGTACGAAGCTAATCAAGTTATAGATTGAAAGGAAAAGACGTGGATATGATATAAGTACAGCCCCCTTAAAGGGGGGAAGGACGTACTATGTGAGACTCAGAGCGGTGTCACAATATCTTTAGGTGTTAAGAAAGGAAACCTACTGACCGGAGGCCCGAGCTTGAATGCATTTATATACTAAGAGAATAAAGGAAAAGAATGAAAAACGCCTTAGGAAGATTGCGTTTCGCCAATATGAATTGTGATATGTGTACGTCCTGATTTAATTCCCCCTATCGAGTAAACGGATGTTGTGCATAGGTATGCAGTAATATGTTCTAAAGAATAGTAATAAAGGCAAGAAAATGGCTGCAAGCCAGGCTCCTAAAGAGTAATAGAGGAGATTATCAGATTTAACGAATATTTCGGGTAATGACGAATTATCGTATCAGGAATACCGATTTGGTAGTTTGGGGGCCTTTAAAGGAAAGAAAAGAGGTTCGTTAGATACTAGGAAATAGTTCATGAAATTCGAGGAGACATGCTATGAAATTATGTGTATTATCGGTATGAAGTAGTGTCTGACCATATTTGTAAACAATCCGCGCGAGAGAAATTATTCCACCCATGATTTGGAATTAGCCGCGGTGACTCATTTATATAAAGGCTACACTGATAATTGTACAGGGTAAACAGAGTTCCGTAAGGATACAGACTTATTTGCTATAGCCGATTGGATACTTTGATGCAACGATTCAAGGTACAAAAAAATTAGAGTGAGTAATGAAACGTTAGCAAGGGAACTTCCGTAAACCCCAAAGCATTAGTGAAAAGTGGTTTGACTTTGATCGAGATTTTGTGTGCCATACTTCTACACCTCCGATTTTGATGAAACTCTGTCTGTTATGCCTCTGTATCCCCGAATCCGATTACGGTCTGTTCGATATACTTCTATACGTTTGGCCCCGGTTACGAACCTGCTCGATATGACGTCGGAATATGATTTCGTCTGCTGTACTTCGGTACTTCCGAATCTGAACACGTTTGTCCAATATATTTTTGTACGTCTGACTCCGATCACGGATCTGTCTGGTCTACTTCCATACGTCTGACTCTGACTACGGACCTATCCGATAAAGTTCAGTATGTCTGACTCTGATGATGAGTTTGTCCGATATACTCCTGTGTGTCTGGTTCTGATTACGACTCTGCTTAAGATAATGTCGGGTTATGCTTCTGTCTGTCGTACTTTTTACTTCTGACTCCGAATCTGATTCCGTCCAACATCTGTCTGATCTTCTGGCTCTGATAAAGACTCTGTTCGTCATATGTCTTAATTAAGATTGTGCAACCAACGCGGTAATATCGGAAAATGATAGAAGGACTTGGAAAGTGAAGGCCTCCCCCGAAGTGTTTGGAAGACCCATAAGGCTAATTTAACATTCGAGGACGAATGTTCTAAAGGGGGGGAGAATGTTATATCCGGCATTTTTGCACATTTGGAAAATTTGGAATAATTTTTGCTTATAAGAAATAAGGCCATATTTGGATTTTTCTTAGCAAGTGTGAGCCGGTTATGGACGCTTGAATGCAAAAACACCGGAGAAGGCCTAAGGGCAAAATTGGAATTTTGGAAATATGTTTCGGGAATTTGCAAACGAGAATTCTAGTGAATTGGGCTCAAGAAAAATAAGTGAAATTAAGGCCCAAGAATATGGGGTGGCCGGCCATGGGCATTAAATGGCCCAAGCCCATGAATTAAATAGGTCATGTGATTCTCACATGATCATTAACCAAGCAAGCATATTATATATACATGTTTATCTATAGAAATTTCAAGAAGGAGGAAAGCAAAAAAGGATGAAGAGCATGGACAAAGGGCCATTCGGCCTTGTCCCATAATTTTTGCCCCCTCAAATCTTGTTCCGAAAAATTATTTTCTTAGTGTATTCCCACTAATTCAAGGGCCCTCTACAACTTGGTGTGGTTGTTTTGGAGGATAGAGTGCTTGTTTCATCAATTTAACCACTTGGTCAAGTGAAGAAGTTGAAGGAAAAGGTAAGAATTCATCCCTCCTATTTATGTTATGAAGGTTTGTTTGTGTTGTAGTACATGGAAATGAGTATAATATATAGCAATATGGAAGTTTGCAAAGTGGGTGTGTGTGTGTGCATGTGGCCGAATATATGTTATGTTGTATAGTTAGGATGAGTTGAATTTTATGTTGTATTCTAGTCGTAGTTATTGTGGAATTTGTATTGGAAATGAAAGTTGAATGAAATTGGTGAAGTTAGAAATATGGCATGTTGGCCGTGGTTGGTGTTATGATGGAATAATGATGGATTTATTTTATTTAGCTTGTTAGTTGTGTCGTTATGATATTTACGATGTAAATAAGTCTTGAACGATTTGAAATGGCATAGGAATTGCTTGTATGTAAGTATGGGAATTTATGCGAATTTTATATGACTTTTATATAATGATGGAAGTAAGACTTTAAATGTGAATTATGGTTGTTGTTGATGAATGTGAGGAAATGAAAATGTGTTATGAACGTTTGTGTCGAAGAATGGAAGTTTTGAATGAATTATGAATTCGGTGGGATTTTTTGTATATTTTGCGAATATTTTGTATAATGGTGTGGAATGCTTTCGAATGATGTTGGAGTGATTTTGATTAGTAAATGAATATGGAAATATTGATATTAGCTTGGAATTGTGAAGTTGGAATGGGAATTGTTGTCTTATGTAGAAAGGAAGAACAACTATACTAGAATGCGTTTTGAGGTGATTTTGATGAATGTTGTCATTGTTGGGGTTGTTGTTGTTGATATTATGGCCGAGCTAAGCCTCGGGGATGTTGAATTTACAGGGGAGATGCTGCCCAAATTTTTATAGAACAATATTGGCTAAGGTTAGAAATTGTGAGCCTCATGAATAGTAACTGGTCAATATGACCATTTGCAGATTTTTGGCGAAACAGGATCGAAGTTTTGATGAGCTTAGCAAGCGAGAAAGGTATGTAAAGCTATCCCTTTTCTTCTTTTGGCATGTCCTAGAGATACCAGGTTTGAATTTGAGCCTCGGGGGTTATCCCCGCTCCTCGAAACCCGAGTTTGATTTTAGCTACTATTCATTCAATACAATTGAATCATAATTCCTATGTTTGGTTGGAAAACTATTCGAACGTCCATAATGTGCGCAAATGTGATAGAATTACTTCGAGGCTTGCATAAACAACTCCGTAGAATCGAAAGTTCGTAATTTATGTCCGCCACCTCGACTTGACCGAGGTGGGCCCACTAGCCGAGATTTCTTTCGTTTGTCTCACTCAATCTATTTTCGTATGATATAAAGGGAGGACCTTGCCTATGAGTTTGAGACTCCGTCTGATTCGTTCCTTAAGTTATTTGAAAGCTTCTAATGTGAACGACACTAAATTTTCTGAAAATAGTCTATGAAGTATCTTTTCGAAAGTTTCGAAGATCTAAAGGCTCATATCTTTTGTATATTAAATTCCGACGTACCCAATACTTACTCCGAGCCCGTGATCTTAATGAGTATGGATATGTATTTAATTGCCGAGTTTTGAAATTTAATTGATATACGCATATGGTTCTATTTTGAATCATAATTACCGTTTTGGAAATACCTTCGTGAAATAAACCCGCTTTGATTAATTGTTTGAACTATTTTGACTAAAGAGCCAACATATGACTTTATCAAGTTTGTAAAGGTATTTCGATATATATATATATTGCATTGTTTGCTCACGACTCCGCTCGTGCCTTATTATGACTTCGTTCACCGGTTCCCGGGCCGGCTTTGTGATCGTGCGCACTATGATAAATTCGGGCAAGATGTCGTGTTACGGTTCCCGAGACCTCGCCATAGGGCCGGGTTCCGTTTATGGAGTTATGCTGTGATATGGCTTATGACATATGTGATGATGTGATTTGTATGACGATGTGATGTGTCTGGAGATGTACGGAGATTTGAAACCCTTCCGGAGTTATGCTGTGAGTGGCACAAGCGTCGGAGTGGTGACCACGTTCCTGAGCGTTATGCATGATTTTGATTTGCATTATATGTATATGTTTCCAGCACAGATCTGATATATTAATTCGGTATTCTCTCTCCTTATACTTTTACTTCAGCTATGATTTGGATTTCTGCACTTTATGCTTTACATACTCAGTACATCTTTCGTACTGACCCCCTTTCTTCGGGGGCTGCGTTTCATGCCCGCAGGTACGCAGGTTCGTGATTTGCCGCCGTAGGCCACACATTCTGCCATTACGCAGTGCTCCCGTCGATCCGAGCCCACATTTGATATATATGTTTTGATATGTATTTTCTCGCTCATTTGGATCGTACGGCACGGCGGGCCCCGTCCCGTCATATGTTTGTATGTTCTCGTTCCGTTGTAGAGGCCGTAGTCATATATGTGGGGCCATGGGTCACGTATGCGTTTGTTTGTTTATGATTTGCGTCTTAACGCGGTCCCGTTTGTTGCTACGGCCAAGTCGGCCAAACTATTTGTATAGGTGTATATATATATGTTCGGCGACGTATATTCCGCCGCCCTCCGACTTTGATATGATACTTTTGTACGCGCGACCGCCTAAGACAGTTTTTATTTTCATTCGCCATAACCGATGAATTTGATATTTGAATCAAGCTATATTACGATGATTTGATATAAAAGTCCGTTTGGGTGTCCAACTAGGGGCGCGGCCGCGGCCCACGGGCCGGGTCGTGACAAATAACAATACCAACATCTATGTTCCGAGTTCAATAATCAATTCAAAATGCATTCTAATTTTAGTAACTTCTTCCGTAATCCACAAATGATTTCAACTTCATTTCAAGATACCAAACCATCATTTTCATCATAGAATCCACATTAACAACAACTAGAATATCAAACAAAATCAATTTACCATAGCTACCAAAACAGCCCCTTATTCGGCCACAACCACATCATGCATATTTTCATGGATTTTCATCTATTTATATACATTACGATAACCAAAATACTCATAACATTAATCCATTATCTCCATACAACACAACACACCCACACGGCCAAGCATGCCATATACACGGCCAACACCAAACATTCACAACATCAACCAAAATCATCAAACTTCCATTTCCAATATAAAATCCATAACAACAACAACAACTAAAACACTAAATAAAATTGTTGAACCATTGTTCTCACTACTATACATATACACGCCATATTACTACTACACGGCCACATTCACAACACACATTATTTTCATAATTTTTATTCATTTCTCCACACCACAACATTCACAAGCATCCATAATACATAAAAGAAGATTGAATTCTTACCTTTTCTTCTCAATTCCTCAACTTGGCTAAGTTGTCCACTTGCAACAAAGAGAGAGATTCTTGCTTCAACAACTATACCATGTTGAAGAGGGCCTTCAAATTAGTAGGAATACATGAAGAAATAATTTTTTGGAACAAGATTTCATGGACCCAATTTTTTTCCATGCCTTGGCCGAATGGGTCCTTATTTTTTTTTTTGCTCTTCTTTCTTTCTTTGTTTTCTCCTTCTCCAACTCTCTTGCATAAAATGAAGACTTCTCATATATATATATATCCTCCAAATCATGTGAGGGGCACATGCCCCTTCTAGAAATTTCTTATATTAGTCATAAAGATGACTAATTTGTCACCATTTTTCATTCTTTTTTCTTTCTTTTTTTTTTGCATGGCCAATATGGCCCTTTTGGAACATTCATGAACCTTAGGTAAAATTCCCATTTTGCCCCTCGTCTTTTCTCAATATTACCATTTCGCCCCTAGCCTTCCACATTATTTCCATGGGCCATTTTGCAAATTCCTCTTTTTACCCTTGGCCTTTCCTAATATTTCCATACTAGTAATGTTCATAAGCAACATTCATAACCACTTGTGCATTAAAATAATTTTGAAAATGGTCTCGCCCTTAACTTTCCGCGACGACTTTGAAATATCCGGACGTGCAAAATACCTTTAAGAATTCTAACATCAAGAAGTGAATAAGAATCATAAACATGCTCGGAACTTATGAATAGAGTTACCCCAAAGCTCATATCGTTTCATACTTACATCTAGACATGCCAAAAGAAAGAAAGGATAGGCTTTACGTACCTTTAGCGTTTACTCGCAATACAACACGTATACGCTGCCCAATAGTGTCTCAACCTATATTAAGATGCCATGAACTACGGTTAAGTTACGGGGAGATTTCAAACGTATCCTAACGTTAATAATTCCTTTCTAGATAATTGACGACGTTTTCGCTTTATACTCACACCAACTACATACAACCAAGCGAACATCATCACTAATCATACATTCAAGTATCAACTCGAGACTATTCAAATAAGACCAGAACACCCTGGACAGCCCATACAACACTCCAAAACAGCCCAACCAACACACAATACAACATGTAATCTTCCAAGCTCAACAAGAACAACAACAACACATTCTTTTCATCCGATTTCACAAATCATACCAACAACTACACGTTACAACATTATTCATTAAAATGCAAGAATTATACTATACTAAATAAATATCTAACTTCTACAATAGCCCACAAACAATTACAACTCCAACTTGAACCATTAAATCCTTCATTCTCATCATAAAATCCATAACAACAACAACCAAAATTCTAAGTAAAATCAATTCATCATTTTCTCGTAAAATGCCCCTATACGGCTTCAACAACATTCTAACACCAACATACATGATTTCATAGATTCAATTCATATTTACTAAGTTACAACAAGCCCAAATCCTTACTAAAACATGTAGAACATGATCAGCCCTTACTAACAACTTGACTTCTCAACTTGGCTAGAATTGGTGAATTGAAATAATACTTGTTCTCGCTACTCCAACGGATACTCCACGTTGCTATGCACCTTCCAAAGGGTTGAAATGCTTTAGAAAATAAATTTTTGGCATCAATTTCATAGGCTTAAACCTGCTCGCCCATGGCCGTAATGCCATGGCTTGAACTCCCTTTTCTCTCTTTTTAAGTTCATAATTTGGAAGATGAAACAATGAATTAAATTAGTCATCAACTTCCCTTTTTATATGCCACACATGACGGTGACATGTCCAACCTTGACATATGTCCCATTATCCTCCATGAACCAATCACATTAGGCCATATGTTGTGGGGCCCACTTTGTGGTCTAATTAGGCTAATTAATCATAATTAATCACTAATCCCCACTTAATAATTTAATCATGGTTAATTAATCCCTAATCTCCATTAATATCTCTACATTAATGGAAATTGCAAACAAGTCGTACATATTAATATCGGGGATTAAAACTCCTTGTCTCATTTTCAAAAATAATCTTGTCCTTGGACTTATGTCGATTAGCTTACGAATAATTCATCGACGAAAATACGGGTATAACACACGATTATTTCCTTTATGATTCGAATTTTCGATTCTGATTGCTCCTCTATCGATGCCTCCTTATTTTATTGATATCTTATTGTTGTTTATGCCTTACATACTCGGTTAATATTCGTGCGACGTCCCTTTTCTTCGGACGCCGTATTCATGCCCACAGTAGACAAAAAGAGGTGACGCACTATAGAGCTAGCGGCCGATTTGAGAGCACTCCCGTTCTACGCAGGTGCTGTTGATTATTCTTTGATACGTATATGTATATATTCATTCTTACGCACGACGGGTCTGCTTTCACTTACCCAACCCCGTAGGCGTGACTAGTTCCAGTAATGACACTCGTATACACCCGTTAACTATAAATCCACAACTAGCATAATAAAGAACTTATATATAAAGAGGCAAGACGTCGTTTCAAAATCGTCGCTTATATATACATATCACGACACCGTTGTCTCCGAGGAGTTACGACTTTCATGGGATAATGTCGCACGTGGCGGCAATGCATGCCATGTGTATTAGTAAACGTCCCGGCCATACACGAGCCAACAAGGCTACCATAACACACAACTTCCCAATATATATATCTACGCAAGCCGACAAGGCGCCCGCCCCATCACACAACATCCCAAAACATATATACGCAAGCGAGGTCACACGTCTTAACGGAACGCCCCAAAACATAAGTCGTACGGTCTGTTCGAACGGTAGCTATGTCAACCCACACATATGTTCCACAGACCTCTAGAGTAAGAACAATATCATATGACGGGACAAGGCCCCGCTGTACAGGTAAACACATATATATACAAAGGATGTACAAAAATCTGAAGCTCGGGACAATGGAGCACTCCAAGATAGTTCGAATAGGAATCTGTCGGCGAATCACCAAAGCTAGTATGTACTGCTCGCATGAAACGCCCCCCCAAAGAAAAGGGGTGGACGAGATATGTCTTGGTATATAAAGCATGAAATACAAGAAGAAAGTCATAAGCTAGTGATTCCGGAGGCAAATATGATAATCAAGGAATCATCTCATCGTCTGTCTTATGAAATAAAATCATGCATGTCTATATCATATATCATATCCGGCCCATTATGGACTCGGTGAATCTCACATATATCATACTCGGCCCATCATGGGGCTCGACGCCATCATCACATCATCATATCATCATATCATCATATCATCATATATATATCAAGTACCACGGCCCTGCAAAGACGCGGTGGCTGATGAACAAATGCAGGAATCGTGCACGATAACATACCCGGCCGGGACTCGGTGAAAGATGTAATAACGATATGCACGAGCGAGTAATGAGTAACCATTTGCATATAAATTATCTTTTGAGACTCGATAGATAAGTGATCAATCAACGCCTTTAGTATCGGGATAATAGTCACCTCGGTGACTTATGAATATCATTACGAACTATATCAAATAACGCCTCGAGATCCTAGCCATGTATCAAATTAATACGAGACAAATTTTATAAAAGTTATGTCATTAGACATTATAGAATTTTTCAGAATAGGAACTTCTTTTTTAAGGTATCATTTAATACCCGATCATATAGAAAGTTTGCATAGTGAAGAATTTCGACTATTTTAAGAATTCTAATATCGTTAAGTGAATGTTAATCATAAAACATGCTCTAACTCATGAATAGAATTACCCCAAAGCTTCATATCTTATCTTACTTACATCTAGGACACATGCCAAAAGAAAGAAGGGATAGGCTTTTAAGTATACCTTTAGCGTTTACTCGCGCAACACAACACGCATACGTCGCCCAATAATGTCTCAACCTATATTAAGACGTCACATTACCAAGCATATTTATATCTGAAACGTATTCTAACGTTAGTAACTCCTTTTCTAGATAATTAGATGGCGTTTCCCCTTTATTCATAAATCAACCACATATAACCAAGCTAACATCACTAATCATACATTCAAGTATCAACCCGAGACTATTCAAACATGACTTGAGAACACTCCGATGTTCGTACAACACCTGGGAAATAGCTCCGACCAACACACAATACAACATATATAATCTTCCAAGTTCCAAGAATAACAAAAACAATTCTTTTTTAAATTCATGTATACCAAAACCCATTAAAAATTTTAAATGCAAAAAATTTACTAACTCATTTTAATTTCAAAACAGTCCACCAAAAAATTACAACTCCAACGAAACATTAAACCCCTTCTTCTCTTTAAAATCCATAACAACAACAAAAAATAGTAAAATTGTTCAATTCACCAAACGGACCCTCGGTTTAACCCCCAACTCAAATTCCATGAATTTCACCCAAAACCCAAAATAACAAAGCTCAAACCCATTCTCAATACATTAAAAGAAGATTAAACCCCTTTAACCGATTTCCAATTTGGCTAGAATTTATGAATTGTAAAATGAATTTTTGATTCCCCCGGGGCTACTTCCGTTTAGGGCCCTTCCCAATTGTTGGAATTTGAAGAACATCAAATTTTTCAACATCCAAAGCTTAATCTCGGGGCCATGGAAAAAACTTCTCTCCCTTCAAAGTTTTCTTAAGTTGGAAGATGATAAAATGAATTTCCTTTTCATCTTGATATTTGTATGGTGCCTGGGGGACCTGTCCCCTCATGGCCCCGGCCAATTTTGGGCCCAAACCATGGGTGGGGCCCTCCCCAATGGCCAATTAATGAAGTAATTAAACTTTTTAAACCCATTTAAAAATCTAATCATGGTTAATTAATCCTAATCTTCATTAATAATTCCCTCAAAAAAAATTTATAAACAACTTTTGCATTAAAAAAAATCGGAGGTTAAAATCTCACCCGTATAAAAAAGTCTTTTCTTGTGCGATTAGCTTAAAAATTTCCCCAAAGTAAAAAAAACGGGATATAACGAGGTCTTTGTCCTATGCGTACTCTGAGAGGCTCGTAGATACGCTTTTGGGGGCTGTCCCCGTCTTCAAAAAAAAAATATATATATATATATATATATATATATATATATATATATACTATTTTGATGCAGGGTTTTGTTCAAAATAAATATGTTTCAAATATGTAACTAGTTATAATAAAACTGAAAAAAAGGACAAGTACGGCAATGATTTCGGTGGTTAGCCCCGGGTCCTCATGGCCATTTGGGTCATGACAAATATAATAACATACTTCATAATCTCAAGGATAATTCATTCTTCAAATTTACGTCGATTAACATACGGATTTGTTTCACGAAGGTGTGAAGGTGGGGGTAACACCTCCCCTCTTAAAAGGGCATTCTCTTGTTAGGGGTACCTTGGGGGGGATATAACCTTGCCATTTTATGGGGTGAAATTAGCCCCCCGGGGCTCTCGATAATAGACTCAATGGATCAATCATCTAAACCCTTTTGTGCCTTAGGTTTTTTCTTTCGTTAAAAATTTTTCATGGTTTTTACTCTTTTTTGTCATTGCAAAGACGGTCCTTTTTTTAATTGGGCTTTCACTTATCATCGGTGCTCAAGGGGGCTCGTCATCTTTTTTGTTTGGAGTTAGTCGATTCATAAAAAAGGGTTCTGTGTTTAGTCGCGAGTCTGTTTTAAACTAAATTCTATCGACTCTTCATCTTGGGGCCAAGGAACGTCATGTGTAAGTTCATATGGACTACCATACCTCTAATGTTAGTGGGTTTTCCCCCTTTTGTCATCGTAAACGATTACACCACTGGGGTTACAAAACTTTTTTCCCTTTCCCCCCCCTGAGATATCTCGGTGCCCGGAGTAAGTTAAGATACTATAATAATTCTATTTTATCGTATTTTTTTACCTTTGGGATATTTTAAGCTAATCGCGTAAGTTAAGAAAGACTATTTTGGGATACGAGGGAAGACTTTTAACCCCCGGGTTTTTTTTTTAATGCCCGTTGCTTATAAATTTATTTGGTATAAAATATTAATGGAGTTATGATTAATTAACCCGATTAAATCATTAATGGGGTTTAAAAGTTAATTATTCATTAATTAGGCATTTGTGGATTGGATGGGGAAAATTTAATTTGGGGGTTGGGGGGGCCCGTGTCAAAAAATCCCTTTAAAAAGTCATTTGATGACTAATGTAGACTAACCCAATTTTTCACTTTTCAACAAAAAAACCTTAGAGATAGAAAGAAGGCTCTTTAAAGGTGGAGAGCTTGAACCTTTTATGTTATCAAAATTCTTTTTTTCTAGTATTCAACCAAATTTGGGAAAGGTTTTTATTTAAAGAGACCTTGGAGCAATCAAAAAATTCTTCTTCAAATTCAAATTTACCCGTTGGGAAATCAAGTGAAGGTAAGGGTTAAAAATTTTTTTAATTAAGGGTGGTTTGAGCATGTTGTAATTGTAGATATGGATGAAATTCATGGAACTATGTATGTTGGTGTTGAAGGCTGGGGGGTTTTTGTGAAATGGGGAACAAAATTTTTCTTAGTATTTTGGTTGTTTTTTTATGGTTTTTTGATGAAATGAAGGTATTTAATGGTTAAAATTGGAGTTGTAATTGTTTTGGGGCTTGTGGAATTTAATATGTTTTTAGTATAGTTTCTGCATCTAAATGGATAATGTTGTTCGTGTGGTTGTTGGTATGTTATGAATTTGGATGAAAAAAATGTGTTGTTTTCTTGTTAAGCTTGGAAAATTAATGGTAATTAAGATTATATGTTGTGTTGTGTGGTTGGGTTTTGGGAAAGGGTTTTTTAATGAAAAAGTTACGATTTGAATCTTAAAGTAATTTGAATATGTAGTAGTCGTATGTGGATTGTTGTCGAATATTGTGAATGTGGGAACATTTTGAATATTGTCGGCTTGGAATTTCTGGTCTTTTTGGAAAAGTCTCGGGTTGGTACTTGAACTATGATTATTGATGTGGATTGTATTTGGGTTTGGTTTTAATATAAGGGAAACGTCATCAAATTTTAGAAGGTTCTAACATTGGAATACGTTTAAATCTCCGTAGCAAATTTTTCTTGCGTCTTAATATAGGTTAGGAACTATTGGGGCGTATATTTTTTTGCGATGCAAAAGGGATGTGCCTATCCCTTCTTTCTTTTTT
>NW_026719326.1:0-11464 GCF_029784015.1 Lycium ferocissimum | reverse complement strand
ACGTTCCAAATCAGCCCATAACCATCACAATTCCATTTGAATCATCAAACTTTCATTTTCATTACATAGAATCCATCATAACAACAACTAGAATGCTAACCAACATTAATTCAATTTTTGTTCACACCATGGCAGCCCACTCACTAGCCACACACCACACACAACCTTCCATGAATTTTATTCATTTCAACAATACAAAACATACTAACTAAAATTGATTCATCACCCTAAACATGCAACATACATACTGCGCTAAACATCAACATCCATAGCTATACTTCAACATCTCTATTTCCATGATTTTCATTCACTTCCTTGCTTCAACATACACAAATCATCCTTGACATATGAAGAATAAGATTGAACCATACCTTTTTCTTTATGTTCTTCCACGGCTAGCCTTCACTCATGGCATCAACGAACGATCTTCTCGCTCCAACAACTCCTCCATGTCGTAGAGAACCTCTAATTAGTTCGAAATCTTGAAGAAAATATTTTCCATGATGAACTTAATGGGGCGGTTCGGCGCCCCTCTTGGCCGATCCCCTCTTCTTCTTTTTTTCTCCATCTTTCTTTTGTTTTCTAGAATAAAATGGCAAGTTGTCTTGCCTTTCAATACTTCACATATATATATATATACATAAGTGGCACATGACCATGCACATGCCTCTTTTTCTTCCTAATTTTTCTAGAATTTTCTTCTTTTTTCTTCAAATTAAAAGATGACTAATTTAGTTGGGCTTGGTCATCTTTGGTCCATAATCCAAATTGGGCTTGCTCCATGCATATATATACATTTAGCCCACAAATATATGATGTATACTTATGCCATTTCGTGAAATTATTTCCAATTCCAAGTTTGCCCTTAAATTTCCATGACGATAATATTTTAAAACGACTTGCGCATTGCCGCAAAACCGGAAAATGACCTTGCCCTCAACTTCCCGCAATATTCCAACGTATAAAAATGCGGGATATAACAAACGTGGAGTGGTTGTTAGAACAAGAAAACCGCCCGTTGTCGTGTTTCATAAAAGCTAGCCGTGGGAGGAGTTGATGGAAAGGTAAGATTTAATCCTTCTTTACATGTTTTATGGATGTGTTGAACGTGTTATGGTGCATGGAAATGGATGGAAAATCATGAAAGGTTGTATGTTGGAAGTTGTAGCCGTGAGTATATGTTGTTGATGTAAGATGACGAACCAATTTTATGTGATGTAATTTGGTAGTTGTGGATGTTGTGGAGTGTGAAAATGAATAAAATTCATGAAAGTATGGAGGATGAAGTGTAGCCGTTTGTGTGTATGTGTGTGGCCGTGTGTAGTGTGTTGTGTAGGAGTGGAGGGTTAGTTGAATTTAGCATGTTTGTGTGTTGTCATAATGTGTAGAATTGAATGCAAGTCATGAAAAACATGTGTTGGGTGTGGCCGTATGGGCTGTTTTGGTATAATAGGGAATGGATTGATTTTATTTAGTGTGTTTTGGTTGTTGTCGTCATGAATGCAATGATGTAAATGAGATTTAATGTGTCAAGTTGGTGTTGTAATTGTTGGTGGGCTGATTTAGAACCTTAAGAAATTTTAATATAGTTTCATGAATTTGTGGAAGATAATGTTGTCAATGTGTGAATTGTTGGTATAGTTGATGAATTTGAAAGGAAGAAATGTGTTGTTGATATTTCCTTGGATTTGAAAGGTTTCGGGTTGCCTTATGTTTAGGTTGGGTTGTTTGGAATAATTTTGTGGATTGTTGGAAATGTTCTTGAATCACGTTTGAAAGGTTTGAATTGTTATTTGAATATGCGATCGTTGATATTAGTTTGGAAATATGTAGTTAAGTTGAATATAATTGGAATGTTGTCGAAGTATGGAAATGACTTGTTAGTGTTAGAATGCGTTTGAAATTACTTATTGATGTTGTTGGAATGGTTGTTGGTATTGTTGTCAAGATTTGGTCGAGTTAAATGTGGGCGTCTAAGTTATAGGGAAGTGCTACCCAAAATTCGTAGAAAAAGTAATGGCTTGAATTGAATTCTTCGATGCTTATGGCTAATGTCCGATGCCTATCGACGTTGTTGTAGATTTCGAGAAGCCGAGATTTGAGTTTGGATTATCTTAGGAAGCAATCAAGGCTATGGTATGACATGATTTGTGCCTCGAGGTAACTCCATTCTTAAGTTTCGAGTATGTTTGTGATTCGTATTTGCTTTTGATGTTGGTATCCTTAGTATGGTCAGGCTATGGTTCGTATGTCTTTGATATGATTGAGTTTGAAATGTTGTGTAAACGATTCTTATATGTTCCCTGATATTCGTATCCTTAATGCGGTCGAGTTATGATCCTTACGTCTTTTGTATGATTAAATTTCTAAGGTTGCAAAAGAGTTATATTTTCAAAAGAGTTTTGTTTCAAAAGAGTTTTGTTTTCAAAAGAGATATGTTACTAAACGATTTCGAAACTACGACAACCGTAACTTTCAAGAGAGAGCTCGGATCGCTTTTGATTTCTTCGCAAAGGATTTCATGACGAGTAAGGACTTAAATTTTTATAGGCGGGCCCGGATTGGGTGACGCTCGTCCGTGGTCCCGCGACTTATCTATGTTGGTTTTAAATGACCTATTTTTTTTTTTAAAAAGGAACTTAATACGACCACTTTTCTGATCCCAAGCATGATTATTTATTTGTCTGTCGAGTTGGAAATAAGGATTTTATGCCTATGGTTTTGATACGCAACTATGGTTTTTTGAAGTTCTTTGACACGCTTCCGAGAGAGATTCAAGAAAACCCGATTTGACTATCGTTTTGGTTGAACTAATAGTTCGCTTTGGTTATTCCTGGCCGAGTTTGAAACGATGATTTGTATGATTATGGATACTTACGATCTGCTCGTGCGTTCGTTGTTACCTCTTTCACCGGATCCCGGCCGTACGTGATCGTGCGCACTATGATATACTCCGTGTTATCGCTGTGTTACGGCTCACCGAGCCCTCGCAAGAGGGCCGGTTCCGTTTATATTTGGTGTTATCCGTGTTTGGCGTTATGATGTGTGATGGGGATACGGATATTTGAAACTTCGGTGTTATGCCGTGTTGTGGGGCCAGATAGGGTGGCGACCACGTTTCGTCCGCCGGTCCTATGGACCGCATATGATATGTGATGATGTATGATGATATGATGAGTTTGTTCACCGATGGTGGGGCAAACCCAATGATGAGGCAAATCCCACATTGGTCTAGGCAAATCCCACATCGGTTAATGTTATCTCGTATGACAGGATATGACGTGTACGGTATGAGTATGATGATTATTTGCGTGTGTCACCCAGTCCCGTTATGGGCCGGATACGATTTGTGTTTCAGATATAAGCCTTTAGTATTCCGGTTATTGTGCTCACTTTCTGTATTTCTTACTTGGTTAAGACCTCGTTTGATGTATGCTATGTTTTACATGCTCGCACATATTTCGTCACCGACCCCTTCTTCGGGGCTGCATTTCATGCCACGCAGTACCCACCGGTGAATAGGTGATGCTATGATCGTAAGATGCTCACCGGAGTTGGCGAGCTCCATTTCCTTCGGTGCTGTCAAGAGTCGAGTACTTTTGTATGGTATCCGGAGTTATGGTAGAGACTTTATGAAGCGATTAACAGGTCGGTGTATGAGATGTCTGTTTGTAAGCGGCTATGTAAGCCGATGTATCATTATGTATTGTGTTATGAATTTCATGTGGGAACAGATTTGTTATGGTTACAAGTTTTATTTGATTTGAAAAAGATTAGAGGCATGTTTGTTTTCCGAAAAAATTTTCCTTACGCATTTTGACATGTTTTGCGGCCCAAGATGATGTGTATTCGAGAGTCCGCGGGTTCGCTCGGCCCTAAGTAAGGGTCGGGTGCCCGTCATGCCCTATCGGAAATTAGGGTGTGACAAGATAGGTGGCCCATCTCAGTAAGACCTCTAGATCTAGCAGTGGTCAGTACGCTCCATTTGATCCGGAGGCTGGCGCTGGGTTTTGGTATGCCACCCTTTTGAGATGTGTATGCATATGGGTAAGACGGGGCCCTGTCACGTTCTTTCTATAGCTTTCATTCCAAAGAGAGGTCTATAGACAGTGGTATTGTCACGACCCGAACTACGGGCCGCGACGGGCATCCGGGGCTAACCACCGAATACCGCTCATGCTATTAACTATATACTCTCATTCACAATGCTTGTCCAATTTCATAAAAATATCTCATCACTTAAAACATAATCACTTTTATAAACATAAGCTTTTCGGTTAACAAAGGATATTTATACATATACGTACATATACATGAATATACGTGGAGACCATGGGACCATACTTCCCACACGTGCCTATCTACGAGCCTCTACTAGAGTACTAAACATATGGACGGGACGGGACCCCGTCGTGCCCAAAATATGAATATACAAATATGTACCAAAAGAATAATCAATAGCACCTCCGGATGATGGAGTGCTCACAAATCGCCCATCGGCTCCTAGGGATCAAGACCGTCTCCCCGTTCACTCGTGGGCATGAACACGCCGTCCGAAGAAAGGACGTCGCACGAACATTGTACCGAGTATGTAAGGTGAGTGAAATAACATAATTGGGAGATCGTAAATCATGGATGAGGGTATAACCCGTACACTCTTACATAGGAACCGGTTTCATGTACATACATCATATATAAATACATCACATACATTATCATAACATGCAGGCGTCGTCACATCAATCATACATCATCACATCGTCACCCGCGTCCGGGTAACCATCCCAAGCAGCCCACTAGTGGTGACATGTCCGCCCTTTTCTCGGTGCGGTGGAATCATAGCAGCCCGCCGTAGCGGTGACGTGTCCGGCCAATTAGGCGCGGTGGAATCATATTATCACACATACCATGCAATTCATATACTTGTCATCATTAACATTCATTTCATAGACATATCGTGGCTTATCACAATGTTACCATAATTTAGCATCCCTAGTTACATATACATATACATACGTTACGCTTAAGAGCGGCTATGTTTATGTCAGGGTGACATAAGGTCGTAAACCCCCGGTCATGTTATGGAATAAGCATAAGCATCATATCTCACCTTGGAGGGATTTACAGTTTAAGGTGAGTACATATAAGAAGGAATGCCAATGGATCGTGATCATCATTATTGATTTCGTAAGAACATCATATCTTGGTCTCTAGAGTCGTTATCGCATTCATAACATATTTCTTGTCCCGTCTCGTCATTCATGAACTTAGATTTTCATCTCTAGAACGTAGGAGATTCATGAAGGGAGAGGAAAAATCATGCATAAGATTCATGCCTTAGAAGGAAGGGTAATGCCTCACATACCTTTGTCGCTTAATTACTTGCAACTTGCTCGTCCTCCTTTAACGCTTGCGTCCTTACCTTCAAGAGGGTTCGTATCGTCATTAGCTAATCAATTACAAGGACGCACTTCTTAAGGCTAAAGAAAATCGGACAGCGTTTCCTTTGTTTAAACTACTTTCTACCATATTCCATATCAACTCCCAACATTCATAATAATCATCACAATATTGTTAGCAACAATCGTCATTCATTCATCTTATTCGCATTTCATAATCTCACCTCAATTTCCCATAATCATGACTAAAAATCCATCGTCGTAATCTTTCGTATCCAATGCTCATTTTATGTTCTATAGGTCATTTACAACATATTTATATCATCCACATATTCATTTCCATGATTCAATCCACTACTAATCACTAATGACATTATTCATCCATTTAATGACCCATTTGTTGTACTCTTCTACAATCCATGAATCTTAACTCAATAATACTTCAAATGGCATGTAAAGTTCATGAAACTTACCTTGGATGATGGTTGAACGAGTCTTAGGTTGAAATACTTCAATTAGCCAAACCCTAGTTCCACCTCCTTTGAATTTCTTGACTTTGACAATTTTTAACGGAGGTTCTTAAGCTTGATTCTCCTCAAATCTTGTTATTGATCCTTGATCTCCTTAGTTTTCTTGTGGAGGAATTATTAGGAGAGTTCTAGAAGTCTCTTGAGTTGTATGAATGGAGAATGAATTAAAATGATGCCTAAGTCCCCTTTTAATAACTCCAACATTGATGTTTAATGAATTCCCGTCGGTGAACAGTGGTCGTAAACCACAGTTTACGGGCCGTGTTCTGGTTTACGGCCCGTCCTCCAGATCGTGTTTAAGCATTAAAAAAAACAGAAGCTTGGCTGAGGGACATGGCACTTTACGACCTGATTCACGGTCCGTGAACCAGTTTACGGGCCGTCCTCCAGGTCGTTTTTAATCATTTCAAACTTTAACAGAAAGTTGAGATTTTCAACAGGGGGAGGACGATTGCACTATACGGTCCGTAAATCACTTTACGGGTCGTATAGTGCCATATACGACCACTGGGCTGAAAAAATCTCTGCAACTTTATGATTTCCAAAGTTCATATTTAGCCATCCCCGACCTATCAAAACACCATACACTCACCCTTCATGGTTCTACTCATCACCAAGTACGGAAATTTTCGAGGCGTAACATTCTTCCTCTTTTTGGAACATTCGTCCTCGAATGTTCGACACTGGTATTCTAGAAAAAATTTTGACAGAGTTTCCCTTGTAATTTGGACACTACAAACCTGGCACAACAACCCACAATATCATTGCCTCCTAGGCTACATACCATGTTAACACATCCATGGCCACACACGACCAAAAGTATAAAATTAAAGCATACATACCTTATATCGTCGACGTTCCACCTTGAACCTCTCTTGGGGGTTGGAATAAACGGGGGTACATAGATTTCATCTTCTCCTCTGCTTCCCAAGTCATTTCTTCCCCGTTATTGTTCCGCCATAGAACTTTGACTGAGGCAACCTTTTTATTCCGAAGCCTTCGTACTTGTCTATCCAAAATAGCAATAGGCACTTCTTCATATGTCAACTTCTCTGTTACTTGCACATCATCGATTGTAACTACACTTGCGGGATCTCCAATACACTTACGAAGCATCGAAACATGGAATACTGGATGCACGGATTCAAGCTCTGAAGGCAAGTCCAGTTCGTAGGCTACACGACCTACCTTACGGATAATTTTATAAGGTCCGATGTATCTTGGACTCAATTTCCCCTTTTTACCAAACCTCATTACTCCTTTCATTGGCGATACTTTCAAAAATACCCAATCATTAGCTTGAAATTCCAAGTCTCGTCGGCGATTGTCCGCGTAAGACTTTTGACGACTTTGGGCCGTTAACAATCGACCTCGTATTATCTTAACCTTCTCGACCGCTCGTTGGACCAATTCGGGACCTATCAATTGTGCTTCTCCCTTTTCGAACCACCCCACCGGAGATCTACATTTTCTTCCGTACAAAGCTTCATATGGGGCCATTTGGATACTGGAATGGTAGCTGTTGTTATAGGCAAATTCAATAAGGGGTAAGTGCTCATCCCAACTGCCACTAAAGTCCAAAGACACACGCTCGTAGCATATCTTCCAAGGTCCGAATGGTGCGCCGGCTTGTCCGCGCGCCTCCGCGGATGGAACGCCGTGCTAAGCTTAACTTGAGTACCTAGACCTTCTTGGAAGGACTTCCAAAACCTGGCTGTGAACTGTGCCCCTCTGTCTGTGATAATGGCCAAAGGAATGCCATGAAGTCGTACAATCTCCTTGAGATACAATTTAGCATAATCTTCCGCTGAATACGTGGTCCTAACGGGGAGAAAATGGGCTGCCTTCGTGAGTCTGTCCACGATCACCCATATAGAATCATACTTCCTCGCGATCGGGGTAATCCTACCACAAAATCCATATTAATTTCTCCCATTTCCACGTAGGGATTTCCATCGCTTGTAACAACCCTCCCGGTTTTTGATGCTCACCTTTACTTGTTGGCAATTCGGACATTGGGCACAAATTCTCGCTATGTCCCGCTTCATGCCATCCCACCAAGATATCAACTTAAGATCATGGTACATCTTGGTTGTACTGGATGAATGGAATACCGGAATGATGTGCTTCCTCTAAAATCCGCTGGCGCAAGCTTACCACGTTCGGTACACATAACCTGTCCCGATATCTAAGAACCCCTTCTAAGGAAACTTCGAATGGAGACTTTTCCTTTTCATGAGCTAGGTCTCGGTAATGACTTAGCTGAGGGTCTTCATACTGTCGCTCCTTTACTTCTACATTTAAAGAGGAAACTGTAGGGTCATTGATGCGGATACTTGCATCACCCGAATCAATTGCACGTACTCCAAGACTTGCTAGTTGGTGGAGCTCACGAACCATTTCTCGCCTTTCCGGAGGAACTCCATATAAATTACCCATTGATCGGCGGCTAAGGGCATCCGCTACCACATTTGCTTTCCCGGGATGATATAAAATATTTACATCGTAATCCTTTCGCAGTTCTAACCATCGCCTCGTCGCATTCAACTCCTTCTGTTTGAAAATATATTGAAGGCTTTTGTGATCCGTATAGATGTCAACACGCACACCATACAAGTAATGTCTCCATATCTTCAAGGCATGAATAACCGCGGCCAATTCGAGATCATGAGTCGGATAATTCTTTTCATGTTTCCGCAACTGTCTCGATGCATATGCAATAACCTTCCCATGTTGCATTAACACACATCCTAGTCCGACGCCGGAAGCATCACAATATACCACGTAGCCATCTGATCCTTCTGGGAGTGTGAGCACCGGGCCGAAGTCGGGCCTATCTTTCAACTCTTGAAAACTACGCTCACAAGCATCATTCCACTGGAATTTAGTTGACTTCTGAGTTAGCTTCGTTAATGGCGCTGAAATAGACGAAAAGCCCTCTACAAATCTTCTATAATATCCTGCCAACCCAAGAAAACTACGAACTTCTCCGGCGTCGTAGGCCTTGGCCAAGTCTTCACTACTTCAATCTTCTGAGTGTCGACCCGGATACCGTCATCCGAGATAACATGGCCCAAAAATGCCACAGAATTTAGCCAAAACTCACATTTTGAGAACTTTGCATATAACTCCCGGGCTCGGAGAACGCAAAGAACAATTCTTAAATGATCCGCATGTTCTGATTCTATACGAGAATATACCAGGATATCGTCGACAAAGAGATCCAAGAACGGCCGGAACACATTATTCATTAAGCTCATAAACACCGCCGGGCATTAGTTAATCCGAACGACATCACTCGGAATTCATAGTGGCCATATCTCGTTCTGAAGGCTGTTTTGGGAATGTCTCCTTCTCTCGACTCTCACTTGATGGTAGCCCGATCTAGATCTATCTTGGAAAACCATTTAGCACCTTGTAGAATCGATCGAACAAATCATCAATTCTTGGAAGCGGATACTTGTTCTTTATCGTCACCTTGTTCACCGCCTATAATCAATACACATTCGTAGGGAGCCATCTTTCTTTTTCACGAATAATCGGCGCTTCCCTAACGGGATGAACTAGGTCCGATGAACCCTTCTCAAGTAAATCTTTCAATTGCGCTTTTAACTCTTTCAATTCTCGCTGGTGCCATTCGATAAGGGGGAATGGAAATAGGTCGGTATCCGGCAACACATCAATGGTGAAGTCAATCTCCCTGTTATATCCCGTGTTTTTGCACCTTCGGGAAATTTGGACACAATTGTGATTTGTAAGAATAGACCATGTTTTGATTTTATGAGGTGTGCATGTTGGTACCTATGAAAAAGTAAATAATAATATTAGTGTGGAAATCCGGAAGGAGGCCAAGGGCAAAAATTGGAATTTCGGAAATTAGTTTCGGGAATTATAAAACGAGAATTCTAGTGAATTGGGCTAAAAAAAATAAGAAAAATGAGGCCCATGAGATGTGGTGGCCGGCCAACCATGTTGGCCCAAGCCCATGGAGATTAGTCATGTGATTAATCACATGACCAATTCATATAAGAGAGGATAATTATGCATGTGATGTCTAGAATTTTCAAGAAAAACAAAGGAAAAATCAAGAAGAAAGAAAGAAGGCCTTCGGCCATGGAGAGAAAGAGAGAAAAGAAAAAAGAGAGAAAATTCTTGGAGCCTCAACCTTTGATGCAAAAATCTCATCCTTGAATTCTTGACAAGTGAAAGACGCTCTTCGATATGGTATAATTGGTTAAGCAAGAAAACTACGTTTGCGGCAAGTTGGAATTTGGAGAAAGGTAAGATTTCTATGTTTTTGTGTTATGGAATAAGTTTGTATGTTATAATGATTGGAATGGAATGAGAATTATGGAAATTTTGTTGTGTGTGTATGAGGCCGTGTGGTGTGTGTAAGTATGTGTGGCCGTGTGATGTGTATTGGTGGAGGAAAATGGTTGGAATTTGTTTAGTATGTTGATCATGTTATTATAGTCTTATGAAGTATATGGAAAAGTATGAAAATTTTGTGTGTTGTAAATATGTGTGTGTGGGCCGTGTGTATCAAGATGAAGGGGAGGACATGAATCAAATTATTTGGTATGTTAATTGTGTTGTTGAGTCTTGTGATGAAAATGAAAGGCTAATGGCTCTAGTTGACATGAAGAACTTGTTGTTAAGTGTTGTCGGAAAGTATGCGATTTTATATAGTTTATGTAATTATAAGAATTGAGGTTGTAAGATGCTAATAGTGATTATTGTAAATGAGGTTGGAAGACAAAAATGTGTTATGGAAATTTATGTTGAAAAATTAAAAGTTTGGATGCATTATGGCCTTGATGGAAACATTTGCATATTTAGTATATTTTGTGAATATTTTATGGAAATAGTATGAAATGTCTCCGAAGTGTATTTGAATGGTTTTGGATTAGTAAATAAATATGAGAACGTTGACATGAAGTTGGAAGTGTGAAGTCTAATGGAAACTTGCATTAGGTCGGAAAGTTGACTAGTTGTGTTATGTTGTGATGTTGTGTTGTTGGGGGTTGTTGTTGGTTGTTTTGAGCCGAGTTGAATCTCGGGGGTGTTGTATTTATAGGGAAGTGTTTGCCGAAATTTCGTAGCCAAATAAAAACCAAAGATTGAAATGTCAACTTGCATGAATAGTAATTGGTAAAGATGACCATTTGCAGATTTTCGACGAAACGGATTGAGATTAAGCGAGCATAAGACGTCCGTAAGGTATGTAAAGCTTACCTATTCTTCATATGGCATGTCCTAGACCTACTAGGCCGAAACTTCCGGAACCCTCGGGCTAATTTCGCTAGAAATTCGAGTTTGATTTTTGGTTACTATTCATTCAGGGGCCGCATTGAATCAAAATGCTTACTTTGGATATAAGAACGCATAAACCTTTTGTATCTTTCGTAAATGAATTCAAATGGCTCCGAAACTTTCACGGATAATTTTATGGAGCCTAATGTTTGTAAATTATGTTCGCCGCCCCGGCTTGACCCGAGGTGGGCCCGCAAGTCCCGAGACTTCCCTTATTTGGTT
>NW_026719325.1:0-121649 GCF_029784015.1 Lycium ferocissimum | reverse complement strand
TCGGGTCGTGACATAAATATACATAATTACGCAAGCTGACGAGGCCGCCATAAGCATCTACAACCAACAGTACCAAAATGAACCTATACAAAGGCTAGCAAGGCTGCTATACTGACGTACATTCCATACAGGACTACGTTTACAAGCCTCTAAAGTGTAATGACTATACAATGGCAGAGACAGGGCCCCGAGTTACCCATCATCTGTATATACTCAAAACACTGGGTTGGGTAACTCTGAATGACATGGAGCTTACCACTCTAGCTGGTACACGGCGATCTACTGAGGCGGTCTCTCCAGCTGCCTATCTGAACCTGCGGGCATGAACAAGCGTTCCCAGGCAAAGGGTGTCAGTACGAAATAATGTGCCGAGTATGTAAGGCGACTGAAATGAAATATAAAATAACTGAACATAAACTGAAGAGTCAATAAAGAATCCAATTGTACTTACCTACCTCTGACATCTAATAAATAATAATACGACACCAAACTACTTAGCCTCTTATAAGGCTTCTAGACATGCATGATTATCCCGTAGACACTCAATGTAGCCCCGAAGGTAGTCTGTATGTATAATTATAGCCCAAAGGCAAGCACGCATCTGTATAGCCCCGAAGGCGTCTGTATGTCCAATAGCCCCATAGGTAAGCATCATAGCCCGGAAGGCAAATATCATAGCCCCAAAGGCAAACATCATAGCCTAGAAGGGAAACATAATAGCCCCGAAGGCAAGTATATACTTCTATAGACTCTACAATCTCAATTCTATCTACTTGCTACATGAGCAACAATGCTAATTGAAAGTGAACTCCCGACGAGGGAAACAACTATACGAATATCATGAAACAACATAGACATGGAACCTCTGTGAGTGGCACCTCTTTGTGCAGTTGGTTGGGACTCACTTGATAAGGAATCATGCCAAACAAAGAAAGAAGGATAACCTTTACATACCTCAAATCGGAGCTAATGACAGTCTCACAGGTTGTTTCTAACACACTTTGCAAGGATGTGTTGTTTGGGCTTTATTAATCTTATTTTCTTATTGCATCCGTTTGGAATTCTAGTTCATATAGCACTTAGTAAAATAAAGGTGCATAGGATTAAGATTCCACCGTAAGCTTCAGAAGAGAAAAAAAATATGAGATCTCCCATATATATTATGGGTTTTTTTCTAAGGTTAGGAGTATATATAAAGTTTTCCACTTTCTTAGCCACGAAGGGATCTAATAATGACCTTCCTAAAGAAGTAGTTGCCACCTTATATATATATATATATATATATATATATATATATATATATATATATATATATATATATATGACGAATCACTTTTTCTCAACCTATATAGTTGTCACGTGGAAGTGTTGTAATTAACACTTATCCCAAAATGCAATACTTAAATATTATATCAAAAATATTTTGTCAAGTAATCAATTACTAAAACTCTAATTATATAATTGTGAATCATAACTATTTCATAAAGATTGAGACATTGATAAAATTATATCTTACCAAATTCTAATTTTTCCAACCTAATATCAAGAATACAAATTTTTGTACCATAAGCGCTCAATATGGTAAAAAGATAACTTTCTTTTCTTATGAGAAAATAATTTCTATCTTTATAATAAGGACAATCTCAGTCATAAACTTCCTCATATCATGCGCATAAATTAAGCATATCTGGAAGTAGTACTAATAGTAACTACCCGAAATCATACTTATCATATTTTTACTAAAAGGTTTTACTTTAAAGAAAATATATATATCGTATCAAAATAATATCTAATGGTATCAAGTTTGTCAAACTTACGGCGTCTCACATCTATAACCCCATGAATGATCTTAATCCTTTCACGCTCATATGGATTTACTATGACGGATCCTAACGCCAAGGTATGAGGTGTTTACATCTACACCCCGGAAAGGTGTAGCAAGAGTAGTATAAGTACAAACACTATGCACTGGTAGGTATCATAGATTGCCGACAGTTAGCTAACATATATAAAGAAAGAAACTGAAGAATAGACACGCTCGCAATCAAGTACAAACACCACACAGTCCAAGAACAACAACTCAAGTATAGCAGTATCACATCAGAATCCATGAAGTAAGAGAATAAAGTAGTCACTAAGCACATCCACCTAAGACTTGCAGTAATGTGAACCAAACTAGATCTCAGTAGTCTACAGTCATAGCCTAGGCGGAACCTCTAGTCCTCGAATCCATCAAGTGTCTAGGTAAGTGATTAGCAACTACGCAACATCTCAAACAAATAAACAACTAAGAAATCAAGACTAAACGCACCACACAATACAATAGATACAACAACCAAAATCAAAGATATGAATGCATGTGCGATGCAATGCAATGCACTAGTCAACTGTCTCATATCGTACACACATGCTACAGGCGAAATATTTCCACGTCTCGATAGTCATTCCCATGGGGGACCTGTAAATTCCATGTACCACTCTCACGATCACGGCAAAGACCTCGGGCATCGGACACTCTCATGATCCCGGCAAAGACCTCAGGCATCGAACACTCATCTCTCTTTTATTCTCTCCGGTAAAGACCTCAGAGGCTACACTCTCTCACTTATCATCATTTCCTATCACAACTCATAACAAATCATCATATGAAATAAGAATGTATGCCATGCATGAATATCAATTACACTTGTCATAAAGTACACTTCACAATTTTAAGCCATTTTCATTATCCTTCCAATTCCGATGATAAGTGGGATATCAAGAGAGAGATGAATGTAAATACAAATCACAAACATAGCAAATATGGAGACAAGCTCACATAACAGCTTATGGAACCAACCTAATTGGATTTCACCTCCATACCACTAGCCATTCGGCATACAGCCTAGAGACGGCTACTATATCAAGTATGTCCAATGAACCACGAATTTTTCCTTCTCACTTATCGTCATTAATACCAATAACAGGTAATATCAATGTATCAGGGAAATAAGGATGAATGCAATGTAAAATAATAATATCAAGTGAATCTTATCAATCCAGTCGTGCCGCACATGGACACATATAACAATATCAATATCAAGTCAAGTCCTTTCCTCTATCCATGATAATGTGAAGATAAGGGAGAGACAACTGTATCATAATCACAATATGTCAACTAAGTACAAGTCCAATATCACACACATGGCAACAAGCCAATAAATCACAAAGAAGCAATAAGCCCACAAATCAGTCAACAATACCAACCTAAGAATATCCATCCCAACTTCATACTCAAGGGCATAACATGCTTCCTTCAACAATAACTAACTCTACATATGATTCGCTAACTGAAGTCTAACCAGAAGGTAAGCCGTAACCCGCTTCGCTACTGAGCTGGAGCCACGAACAATCAAGTCTGAGCCTTGCCCTTCCAAAGAGCCTCAAATTACTCAAGTCTAGCCATTATGAAATTCTAAGTTAGAAACGAGAAACAACGATACTCATATTGCTATACATTCGTTCGAATTAAATACAACTAAGTAAAAGAGGGAAAACGGGCCCACAAGGGTAAAATGAGTATTTAAAGGATGGAATAGGTAACCCAGTGTTCTAGAAGTTCAATTCTACTCCCCAATTGCCAACCTCAAGTATTGATCAATTTTATCATTCAAAGCAAAATTCCCAATTTGGGTAAAAGCCCTAACTTTCAATCTTTTAATTCCTCAACTATAACAGAAGATTCAAGCCTACTGGTTACTAATCCATGAAATCCCATGCTTAGATTAGTCAAATTCATCAATAAATCTCACATTCAAAGATTAAGATTCAAATAACAATAGTAAGTTCAAAACTCATCTTTTTCCTTTAGATCTCTTATTTTCTACCATAGATTCAAGCTTAGGCAAGGTAAATAAAGGAAATCAAGGTTGGAGAGCTTACCCCCAAGAAGAATCCACTTAGAACCTCTTCAAATCGCCTTAGAGACACTTAGGAGAAAAAAATATTTGGAATGAGAAATGAAAGGGTTTCACTAAGCATTAAATAGAATCTATTTTTGCGCTTTCTACTACACTGGTAAGGGGTACGCTACAGCGGATCTGTCATCGCGATCCACTGATTGCTACAGCGCATCCGCTTCAGTGAAGCTTCGTCCACTAGAGCGGATTCCATAAGGATCCAACTAATTCGTGCTAGCGGACCAGGCCTCGCTGAGGCAGGTCCGCTGTGGTGCACGATAGCTCGCCACAATGAGACATCAGACACCAGCCAACTACTAGTTTTTCATCAACTTCTTCCCGAGACCTCCTAGATGCAAACCACATATGCGAACATATAAAATAACACGCTACGAACTCACTCGTGGACTCAGAATTTCCAATGGCGATAGATTTGACCGGGTCAATATTCGATGGCCACAGATCAACTTTCCAACCAATAACTCAAAATGCTCCCGAGTGTCTCGAGAATCGAACTAAACATCCCACCAAGTCATAATCGACCCTCCGGATCTCTCAAAATTGACGAATTTTGCGAAAAAGGTCCGTTTACTCAAAAGTCAACTATCGGTCAACCGTTTTCACTTTAAGTCTCTATATCTAATAATTCATCATAAATCTCGTCCGATTACCTCGTAAAACCGCGTCAGCCATCCCCGTTGGTAAAAATCATACTAATAGAGCTCGGGTAAGGGTCAACAGGGGTAAATGGATCAATAGCACTATAACTACCAAACGAGTCATTACATGTCTTGTTAGACTTTCAGGTATGTAAGGGCCTTATCCCAATAATAGTTTAATATTACAGAATCATGTCAAAGGTTTCATATACTTATTAGACATGTCATGTTTGGCACTCAATTATGTCAAACCTTGTTGGCTGCACTATCATGTTTTCAAACTATTTTTGCACTTATGCTTTAAACAGTATTTTCAGTATTATTATAGTGTTACATGTTTTATTCAGACCTTTTCATGTTTTAACCTATAATCCGCATTTGCACATGTCCCATGTTGATTCAGCAAGCCTTGGGATTCATTCGGTCACATATACACCAAGGCTCTGAGTGTTGTGTTATATCCAGGCCAAAGTTTGAGGCGTGACATGTTGAGGTACCAACAGAAGTTGTTGCATTAGCAAGAGAATTAACTGCATTACCAATAACTTCTTGTTGTTCTATCAGTTTTTTCCTCATGTTTAGGACTTTCTTGCAACTCAGGATGAATATTCCAGCATTCCTTTTCTAGGTGACCATATAGATAGAATTCCTTACAGTATTTGGGCAGATTGTTGTTAAAAAGGCTACGACCTATGTACTCAAAAAATTAGGTCTTTGAGTAACTACGCAGGAAGGTAAAGTGCGGAACTTAAAATGACACAAATATTTTAGCGTGGAAATGCTTCTTTCTATATGGAGGAAAAACCATAACCTACCTGTTACACCCCGAAAATTTCCCTGTGAGTGTACAGTGAAAAGTTGCAGAATTGCATTCTGGCCAGTTGGACGTAAACTGGAAGACGGACCGTAAATCAAAATACGGCCCGTAAATTGGGTCGTAAACTGCCATGATTCCCAGCATACCTTTCTGTTTTGATATGCTTAAATACGACCACACTATACGCCCCGTAAACTAGTATACGGTCCGTAAATTGTGGTTTACGACCACTGTACAGCCGACGACTGTTCATTAAAAATCAGCTTTTGTGATTAATATAAGGGACCCTTTTTCATTTTCATTTCATTTCATACTTCACCTCCACACTTCAAGAAAGCTCTAGAGAGTTCCAAACACTTCATCCATGAGAAAACAAGAGAAATCAAAGATTAATATCAAGAATTAAGGTGAATCAAGTGAAGGAAACCCACTAGAAGTCATCCACATCAAGAAATCCCAAGAGAGATAAAGTAGGGTTTTGGTGCTAAGGGCGAATCACCATTGTAAGCCTATTCCTCCATCGTCTAAGGTAAGTTTCATGACCTTTACACGTTGTTTGAAGTATTTATAGGTTGAAACACATGGATTGTAGAAGAGTACAACAAATGGGTCATCAAATGTGTGAATAGTATTGCTAGCATGTGATAGTTGAATTGAATCATGAAAATGGATACGTTGACGTTATGAATGTGTTATAAATGACCTATAGAACATGAAATAAGTATTTGATATGAAAGAATACGACGATGGATTTTAGTCATGAATATGGAGGATTGAAGTAGAATTGTGAAATACGAATCATACGAATGAATGACGATTGTTGTTAGGGATATTGTGATTGTCGTTATGAATGTTGGGAGCTGATATGGAATATGGCGGAAAGTAGTATAAACAAAGGAAATGCTGCCCAAATTTCTATAGCTTTAGTAAGTATGTTTCCACGATGATATAGCTAATGTTGATACGAATTATCTTGAAGGTATAGACGAGTGCACTAAGGGAGTACGAGCAAGCGATATAATAGTAAACGACAAAGGTATGTGAGGCTAATCCTTTCTTTCCAAGGCATGAGTCATACGGCATGAATTTCCTCCTTTACTATGAATGTTCCTATCTCTAAGAAAGTAAAGATCCTCACTCATGAATAGCTATACGAGATAAGAGATATGAGATGAATACGATGATGATGATAGTAAGCTAAAGTCTAGAAATGTCATAGCCTACGATATGAGGCCCTAAGAAGTTAATGAGGTAATGTATGTAATCTAATGATATTGATCACTATGTACACTCACCCTATGCTTGTTCCTTCAAGGTGAGGCAGGATACGTAAGAATGCTCATAACGATCTCGGGGTCCACGACCTTACGTCACCCCAATCAAGTATGAATAGCTAAGAGTCTCTATGCATGTATTGTAATAAGTATATGATGTCAAGCATACCATGATGAGTTATGATAAGCATGTTATGATAAGCATGATGTAATGAGTATATGATGATATCACACCGTGCCTATATGGCCGGGCAGTCACCGCCAAGGCGGGCAGCTATACACACCATGGCCAAATGGCATGGGCAGACACCACTAGTGGGCGGCATGAGATAATATCCTGGACGCAGGATGCCTGGACGCAGGCTAATGATGATGCTAATGCTAATGATTATTACACCGTACCTACATGGTCGGGCAGTTTATACATTTATGCATATATGAGATAATGACGAGTATGAAAGTAAGCCAGTATGTATGACGTACTTTATGATTCAGTCAGTTAAAGATTGCCCCTCACTGATGCCTCTTTATTTCATTGATAATTCATTATTGTTTATGTCTCATATACTCGGTACAATATTCGTACTGACGTCCTTTCTTCGGACGCTGTGTTCATGCCCGCAGGTAGACAGGGAGGTGACCCAGATTCATAGGAGCTAGCGGCTGATTTGAGAGCACTCCATTTTTCGGAAGTGCCACAGATTTCTCTTTTGGTATATATCTGTATATTCATGTTTTGGGCATGACGGGGTCCTGTCCCGTCCAGATGTCTAGTATTCTAGTAGAGGCTCGTAGATACGCAGTGTGGGTAGTCTGGTCCCATGGCTTTTATGTATATGCATGTATATATATATATATATATATATATATATATATATATATATATATATATATATATATATATATATATATATATATATCATTTTGATAGCCGAAGGGCTTATGTTTATAAAAGCTAATGTATTTCGGAAAATGGCAGTTTTATATGATTACGAGCATATAGTATGAATGAGAGCAAATAAGTAGCAGCATGAGCGGTGTTCGGTGGTTAGCCCTGGATACCCGTCGCGGCCCGTAGTTCGGGTTGTGACAGAAGTGGTATCAGAGCGGTCAGTCCTAGGAAGTGTCTACGAGCCGTGTCTAGTAGAGTCTTGTTTATGGTGTGTTGCGCGCCACGCTAATAAACAAGGGGCTACAGGACATTTAGGAAAAATGACCATCTTTCTTCATATGAGATCGTGCGATAGAGCCGAGCATAAGATTTAATCCTCCCTAATGAGTATGTTGTGATTTCAGAAATGCCGCCAAAAGCTAAAGCCGCCCAGAAGGGCAAAACTACGACAAAGAGGCGGGCGGAAAGGGAGCCGCCTATGAATATAGACGAAGGAGAGTCACATCACGAGGCTTTATCTAATGCCTCCACTACTCCTCCTATCACAGAGGGACAAGAAGGGGCTTCTGTTCCAGCTCCTATTCCTCCAGTTCCTCCACCGGCTGCTTCGGGTCAACAAGTAGCCGAGGCCATTAATTTGTTGACACAATTGGTTGCCGCTCAGGCGCAAAGGCAAAATGCGGGCCCAAGTGATCGTTCATCTAGTACTAGAGCCCGTGACTTCATGAGCCTTAATCCGCCAGAATTCTTTGGGTCCAAACCGGATGAAGACCCGCAAGGTTTTATTGACGAAATGTTGAGGACGTTGCAGATTATTCATGCTTCTGAGACCGAATCAGTGGAGTTGGCATCATATAGACTCCGAGATGTGGCGGTTTTATGGTACAATAATTGGAGAGCATCGAGGCAAGAAAATGCGCCTCCTCCCCTGTGGCAAGAGTTTGTTGCTGCTTTCATTCGCCACTACTTACCTCCCGAGGTCCGCCGAGCCAGAGCGGATAGATTCCTAAATCTAAAGCAAGGGAATATGAGTGCCCGGGAGTATAGCCTTCAATTTAATTCTTTGGCTAGATATGCTCCTACAATGGTGGCCGATATGGGCGACAGAGTGCATAGATATGTGAGCGGCTTAGGGCCACATTTGTCCAAGGAGTGCTTAACAGCTTCATTGCAAGACGGGATGGACATCTCCCGCATTCAAGCCCATGCCCAGAATCTTGAAGGGCAACAACCTCCACAAAGAGGTGAACGTGATGTTGATAGAGGGCCAAGCAAAAGAGCTAGATCTATGGGCACAGGCCGTGATTATAGAGGGGGATCGAGGCAGACATTTTCTAGGCACTCGGGTCGGTCGGCCGACTAGTGCACCTCCCGGTATGCGGACGAGAAGATTTGATCGCTCTTTCCGTTCGGGGACGGGGCCGAGTTCGAGGGCCCCGTGGTTCACGGTTCGGGGCGATTATAGTCGGGGGAGACCCCCGCACCGCGCGATGCATGCGGTGCGGTAGATTACATTACGGACGGTGCCATCAGGGTTCAGATGCTTGTTACACTTGTGGCCAGGTAGGGCACATGATGAGAGATTGCCCATCGATGAGTGGCAGAGTTAGGACCCAGCCCACAGGATCAGTAGCAGGATCTTCTTCAGCACGTCCTACAGGTCAGACTTCTCGTACTCCGGAAAGCCGAGGTAGGGCCGGGGGGAGTATCTACTTGTGTGCCACACGGACCGCCTATATGCATTAGCCGGACGGCAAGATCTTGAGTCCTCCCCAGATGTGGTCACAAGTATATTGACTGTGTCCTCTTATGATGTATATGCATTGATAGATCCGGATCTACGTTATCATATATTACTCCATATGTTGCAAATCGTATTGGGGTGAAACCCGAGCCGATCAAACCTTTTGAGGTATCCACTCCGGTTGGTGATCCCGTGATAGCTAAGAAAGTGTATAAAGATTGTATAATCGTGATATGCGATCGCCAAACCAAAGCTGATTTAGTTGAGCTAGAAATGCTAGACTTTGATGTTATTATGGGTATGGATTGGTTGGCCTCATGCTATGCTAATGTCGATTGCCGAATGAAGTTAGTTCGTTTTCAATTTCCGGGAGAGCCCGTGCTTGAATGGAAAGGTAATACGGCAACCCCGAGGGGTAGGTTTATTTCCTACCTTAAGGCAAGAAAAATGATAGCCAAAGGCTACATCTACCATCTAGTTCGAGTTCATGACACGGAAGCAAAGTCACCAACTTTCCAATCTGTCCCGGTGGTAAATGAGTTCCCGGACGTATTTCCCGATGAACTTCCAGGCCTTCCTCCAGAAAGAGAAATTGACTTCGCCATTGATGTGTTGCCGGATACTAAACCCATTTCTATTCCTCCTTATCGGATGGCTCCGGCAGAGTTAAAAGAATTAAAGGCCCAGTTGAAAGATTTGCTTGAGAAGGGGTTCATCAGACCCAGTTCATCACCGTGGGGAGCGCCAGTTTTGTTTGTAAGGAAGAAAGACGGCTCCCTACGAATGTGTATTGATTATAGGCAGCTGAATAAAGTGACGATAAAGAACAAGTATCCTCTTCCAAGAATTGATGATTTATTTGATCAGCTACAGGGTGCTAAGTGGTTTTCCAAAATAGATTTGCGATCGGGTTATCATCAAGTGAGGGTTAAAGAGGAAGATATCCCCAAGACAGCTTTTAGAACAAGATATGGCCATTATGAGTTCCGAGTGATGTCGTTTGGGCTGACAAATGCGCCGGCAGTGTTTATGAATTTAATGAATAATGTGTTTAGGCCTCTCTTGGACCTATTTGTGATAGTCTTCATTGATGATATTCGGTGTATTCTCGCACAGAGTCCGAGCATGCGAATCACTTGCGAATTGTTCTCGGAATCCTCCGCACTCGAGAGTTGTACGCTAAATTTTCAAAGTGCGAATTTTGGCTAAATTTTGTGACATTTCTGGGCCATGTAATTTCGGATGATGGCATTAGAGTTGATACTCAGAAAATAGAAGCTGTGAAGACTTGGCCAAGACCTACGACGCCTACAGAAGTTCGTAGTTTTCTGGGATTGGCAGGCTATTATAGGAGATTTGTAGAGGGCTTTTCATCTATCTCAGCCCCATTGACGAAGCTAACCCGAAGTCGGTAAAATTTCAGTGGAATGACGCTTGTGAGCGTAGCTTCCAAGAGTTGAAGGACAGGTTAACCTCAGCTCCAGTTTTAACACTTCCAGAAGGGCCGGATGGCTATGTTGTATATTGTGATGCTTCCGGTGTTGGGCTAGGATGTGTGTTAATGCAGCATGGAAAAGTCATTGCTTATGCTTCGAGACAGCTGCGGAAACATGAAAAGAACTACCCAACTCATGATCTCGAATTGGCCGCAGTTATTCATGCATTGAAAATGTGGAGACATTATTTGTATGGCGTGCATGTCGATATCTATACAGATCATAAGAGTCTTCAATATATTTTCAAACAGAAGGAGTTGAATCTACGACAGCGGCGGTGGTTAGAATTATTGAAAGACTACGATGTTAATATTTTATACCACCCCGAAAAAGCCAATGTAGTAGCCGATGCGCTGAGTCGCCGATCAATGGGCAGTTCATGTGAAGTTCCCCCAGAAAAGAAAGAAATGGTTCATGAGCTCCATCAGTTAGCTAACCTTGGAGTACGTATAATTGATTCAGGCGATGCAGGAGTTAAAATTAATAACCCCGCAGTTTCATCCTTGGAAGCGGAAATAAAAGAGCGCCAGTACGAGGATCCCAAATTAGAGTATTATAAAGGCGTGAAATCTCCAAAAGAAAGGTCACCGTTTGAAGTTTCGACAGACGGGGTTCTCAGGTATCAAATAGATTATGTGTTCGGATGTTGCAGGACTTCGTCGCCAAATTCTGGAAGAAGCTCATTACTCGCGGTATTCTATCCACCCAGGAGCGACAAAAATGTATCATGATCTTAAATTGATGTATTGGTGGGATGGCATGAAAAGAGACATAGCGGAATTTGTAGCCCAATGCCCAAATTGTCAGCAAGTGAAGATAGAACATCAGAAGCCAGGAGGGTTATTACAAGCAATGGAAATTCCTACGTGGAAATGGGAGGTGATCAATATGGATTTTATTGTAGGATTGCCTCGTTCCCGAAGTAAGTATGATTCTGTATGGGTGATCGTGGATAGATTGACAAAGGCAGCTCATTTTCTTCCAGTGAGAACCACCTACTCGGCAGAAGATTATGCAAGACTGTACATTAAAGAAATTGTGAGGCTTCATGGTATTCCAATATCTATCATCACGACGAGGAGCACAATTTACATACTAAGTTCTCGGAAATCCTTCCAAGAAGGTCTAGGTACTCAAGTAAGGCTCGGACGGCATTTCACCCGCGGAGACGACGGACAAGCCGAGCGCACTATACGGACCTTGGAAGATATGTTAAGGGCATGTGTTTTAGATTTTGGTGGTAGTTGGGATGACCACTTACCCTTAATCGAATTTTCCTATAACAACAGTTATCATTCCAGTATCAAAATGGCTCCGTATGAAGCTCTGTATGGAAGGAGATGTAGATCTCCAATTGGATGGTTTGACGTCGGAGAAGTGCAGTTGATAGGCCCCGAACTGATCCAACAAGCGGTAGAGAAAGTCAAGGTGATCCGAGATCGATTGTTGACGACTCAAAGTCGCCAAAAGTCTTATGCGGACAATCGCCGGCGAGATCTAGAATTTCAAGTCAATGATTGGGTGTTCTTGAAAGTGTCACCGATGAAAGGAGTGATGAGATTTGGCAAAAAGGGAAAGTTGAGTCCGCGATATATTGGACCCTATAAAATCACCCGTAAGGTGGGTCAAGTAGCATACGAATTAGAATTGCCTTCAGAGCTTGAATTAGTTCACCCAGTATTTCATGTTTCAATGCTCCGCAAATGTGTTGGAGATCCTACAAAGGTTGTGCCAGTAGAGGATGTCCAGATTACAGAAAAGCTAGCCTATGAAGAAGTGCCTATTGCCATATTAGGCCGGCAGGTACGAAGGCTTCGGAATAAAGAAACAGCTTCAGTTAAAGTTTTATGGCGAAATAACAATCGGGAAGAGATGACTTGGGAAGCGGAAGAGAAGATGAAATCCGCGTACCCGCATTTATTTCAGCCCCCAGGAGAAAGCTATGATGAGACATCGAGATTATGAGGTATGTGTGCTTTACTTTCATGTATATGGGTCATGAGTGGCCAACTTATATTGATGTTGTGTTGTGGCCCTGTGAGGCAATGATATTATGGGTTGTTGTGCCAGGATGGTATCGCCATATTATAGGGGAGACTCTTGCGAAATTTTTCTAGAATTCCCGACGACTTAACATTCGAGGACGAATGTTCCAAAAGGGGGGGAGAATGTTACACCCCGGAAATTTCCCTGTGAGTGTACAGTGAAAAGTTGCAGAATTGCATTCTGGCCAGTTGGACGTAAACTGGAAGACGGACCGTAAATCAAAATACGGCCCGTAAATTGGGTCGTAAATGCGCCATGATTCCCGACATACCTTTCTGTTTTGATATGCTTAAATACGACCACACTATACGCCCCGTAAACTAGTATACGGTCCGTAAATTATGGTTTACGACCACTGTACAGCCGACGACTGTTCATTAAAAATCAGCTTTTGTGATTAATATAAGGGACCCTTTTTCATTTTCATTTCATTTCATACTTCACCTCCACACTTCAAGAAAGCTCTAGAGAGTTCCAAACACTTCATCCATGAGAAAACAAGAGAAATCAAAGATTAATATCAAGAATTAAGGTGAATCAAGTGAAGGAAACCCACTAGAAGTCATCCACATCAAGAAATCCCAAGAGAGATAAAGTAGGGTTTTGGTGCTAAGGGCGAATCACCATTGTAAGCCTATTCCTCCATCGTCTAAGGTAAGTTTCATGACCTTTACACGTTGTTTGAAGTATTTATAGGTTGAAACACATGGATTGTAGAAGAGTACAACAAATGGGTCATCAAATGTGTGAATAGTATTGCTAGCATGTGATAGTTGAATTGAATCATGAAAATGGATACGTTGACGTTATGAATGTGTTATAAATGACCTATAGAACATGAAATAAGTATTTGATATGAAAGAATACGACGATGGATTTTAGTCATGAATATGGAGGATTGAAGTAGAATTGTGAAATACGAATCATACGAATGAATGACGATTGTTGTTAGGGATATTGTGATTGTCGTTATGAATGTTGGGAGCCGATATGGAATATGGCGGAAAGTAGTATAAACAAAGGAAATGCTGCCCAAATTTCTATAGCTTTAGTAAGTATGTTTCCACGATGATATAGCTAATGTTGATACGAATTATCTTGAAGGTATAGACGAGTGCACTAAGGGAGTACGAGCAAGCGATATAATAGTAAACGACAAAGGTATGTGAGGCTAATCCTTTCTTTCCAAGGCATGAGTCATACGGCATGAATTTCCTCCTTTACTATGAATGTTCCTATCTCTAAGAAAGTAAAGATCCTCACTCATGAATAGCTATACGAGATAAGAGATATGAGATGAATACGATGATGATGATAGTAAGCTAAAGTCTAGAAATGTCATAGCCTACGATATGAGGCCCTAAGAAGTTAATGAGGTAATGTATGTAATCTAATGATATTGATCACTATGTACACTCACCCTATGCTTGTTCCTTCAAGGTGAGGCAGGATACGTAAGAATGCTCATAACGATCTCGGGGGTCACGACCTTACGTCACCCCGATCAAGTATGAATAGCTAAGAGTCTCTATGCATGTATTGTAATAAGTATATGATGTCAAGCATACCATGATGAGTTATGATAAGCATGTTATGATAAGCATGATGTAATGAGTATATGATGATATCACACCGCGCCTATATGGCCGGGCAGTCACCGCCAAGGCGGGCAGCTATACACCATGGCCAGATGGCATGGGCAGTCACCACTAGTGGGCAGCATGAGATGATATCCCGGACGCGGGATGCATGGACGCGGGCTAATGATGATGCTAATGTTACTGATTATTACACCGTACCTACATGGTCGGGCAGTTTATACATTTATGCATATATGAGATAATGACGAGTATGAAAGTAAGCCAGTATGTATGACGTACTTTATGATTCAGTCAGTTAAAGATTGCTCCTCACTGATGCCTCTTTATTTCATTGATAATTCATTATTGTTTATGTCTCATATACTCGGTACAATATTCGTACGACGTCCTTTCTTCGGACGTCGTGTTCATGCCCGCAGTAGACGGGGAGGTGACCCGCATTCATAGGAGCTAGCGGGCGATTTGAGAGCACTCCATTTTTTTCGGAAGTGCCACGATTTCTCTTTTGGTATATATACGTATATTCATGTTTTGGGCATGACGGGGTCCCGTCCCGTCCGGATGTCTAGTATTCTAGTAGAGGCTCGTAGATACGCAGTGTGGGTAGTCTGGTCCCATGGCTTTTATGTATATGCATGTATATATATATATATATATATATATATAGCCGAAGGGCTTATGTTTATAAAAGCTAATGTATTTCGGAAAATGGCAGTTTTATATGATTACGAGCATATAGTATGAATGAGAGAGGAATGGAAGAAGAAGAGCAAAGAAGGAACATCAAAGTGGCTAGAGTCGCAAAGGGACAAAAATGCAAATGTGGCTAGACGTGCAAAAGAAGGGCCATAGATGCAAATGGTCACAATTGCAAGCTTGAGAATTGGATGATGGCTATATGTGCAAGAGGAGCCTTTTCGGATTTCAAGTCAACATCCAACTAGCCAAAGAAGGCCCTTGCCTCATTAATGGTATTCGTGTAATAACTAGCCTAGCTCTTAAGTATCTTAGTATAAATACTAGAGTTAGTTATTTTGATAACAATCAACCTAGGGAAACTCTAAGAATTAAACAAAAACAAAAGGGATACGGGAAATTGGGGATGAGAAGATAGAATGATAGATACTAGACCCAATTGGTAATGAAATCGATAGGCAAACTTAGGTAAATGAAACCTAAACCCTCCTAATTGGATTTCAACCAAAGAACCTAAGTAATTTAAATTCAAAGAAGATACTCAATTTGACTGCACAAATGAGCAATCTAGATGAATTCAATGGATAAGCAATTCAATTCACAACTTAGAAATCACACTTGAAGAATAACCAAACAAATTATACTAAAATTCTCTCAATTTGAGTTTATCATCAATATGCAAGCTAAGTCTTCCAAATGGATGAAAACAACTATTTATACTAAAGCCTATTACATCAAAAGGCCCTAAAGTGGCTCTTTTGCAAAAATACCCACATGGGTCTTCAATTGCATCCAAAGTCTCATAACTTGCAATTATGACCTCCAATTGCCATTCTGTTATAGCCCGTAGTTCGTACGTCCGGATGTTGCGAGACAATGGTGAGAAATTAAGGACAAGACTATGTTCTGAAATAATTTTAATGTCGGAGTTGTTAGGAATATTATTTATGAATATTGGTATTGTGGAAATATTGAGAAAGGCTAAGGGCAAGAAGAGAAATTCGCAAAATGGGCCGTGAAAATAATGTGGGAGGTTAGGGACAAAATGGTAATATTAAGGAAAGTCGAGGGTAAAATAGTAATTTCACCAAGTTCTAGAAAAGTCTTGAAAAGGGGGCAAAGTGTAAATATAGAGGGACTAAAGTTTACAAAAGAAGACACTTGGTCTTCTTTGACCAAGTATGGAATTCAAGAAAAAGAAGAGAAAAATCAAGAAAAAGGAAGAATTCTCTAGAGAAATAAAGAAAGGGGATCATGTGTCCATATTCTTAGCTTGAGGGACCAAATTGTAAATATGGAAAGAATGTGGAAGACAAGTATATATAGGAGGTCATCTTTTTAATTCAAGAAAGAAAGAACAAAAAAAAAGAGAAGATGAGAGAATATAGTAGGTTCGGCCATGGCAAAAAAAATAGAGGCCATGGAAATTGATCAAGGAAAAATTATTTCTCCTAGTATTCCTACCAATTCAAGGGTCCTCTTTAACATGGTATAATTTTTGGAGCAAGAAAACCATTCATACTTGCAAGTTCATGACTTTAGCCAAGAGGAAGACAAATGGAAAAAAGGTAAGGAACCGATCTTTCTTTACATGTTATGGATGGCTATGTATGTTGTAGTGTGTAAAAGTGAATGAAATGAATGAAAAACATGAAGACATGCATGTTGAAGTTGTGGCCATGGTGGCCGAATATAGTGGGGTTGTGTAGGACAAATGAATTGATTTTATTTGGTACCTTGGTTGTTGTGGTTGTGAATACCTTGTACATATTGTAATGTGTAGAAGTGAATAAAAACTCATGAATATGATGCTTGTTGATATGTGGCCGAGAATGGGCTGTTTTGGTGTGTATGGAAAAGAATGGATTAAATTGTACGTAGTATGTTGGTTGTTGTTGTTGTGTTAAGAAATGAATAAAAATTTATGGAAAGGTGCATGTAATGGTTGATGGCCGCATGGAAGTGATGATGGTAGAATGTGATGAATTAGTTTTATTTAGTGTTTTGATTGCTATAGATGATTTATATGTGATGAGGAATGTATAGAGAAGGATGGAAATGCATGACAATGTGTATGAAGTTGTTGTAACCGAATAGTAGGTGTTTTGGTAAGTTAGTGTAAATTGATTTTATTGGACGTTTTAGTTGTCGTCATTATGAATCATGTAATGTAGAATGAAGATTGTCGTTGAAGTTAACGTAGATAAATGATAATAAAATATATGGTTGTTGTCGAAGTTGAAGGTTCCGGATGAAGTAGTATATCGATCAAGTTGTTGGAACAATATGTGAATTGAACTGAATGGAATTGAATTGAATTGAATGGAATTGGATATTGAAGTCTTACTAGAATAATTGTTGGTATTGTTGATAGTTTGGCCGGGTTGAATTCCCGGATTGTTGTTGACTAAAAGTAAGCCGAGTTAGATTCTCGGGGGTGGTATATTTACAGGGGAGGTGCTGCCGAAATTCCGGCAGAATGTAAGTGAATGCGTTGAAAGGTTAAGGCAAGTATGTGATAATAAAACTAATGAATGGATGAATTCTCTTGCATGTAGACTATCAAGTTTGGACGAACAAGCGTAGCTAGTAAGGCGCGGCGCAGGTATGTTAAGGCTAAGCCCTTTTCTTTCTATGGCATGAATCATAATGAAATATTATAAATGCTCCCATGACGTCCTTAATTTCAAAGTTAGAAATTATGATTTCAAAATATGATTTTTCTTCTTAAAAGTTTATAAGTGTTTTCAAAAATATTCATTTTCTTCAAAATCCAAGTTGTACGTTTTTAATAGTTTTTATGACTAAAACGATGACTACGATTTTATGACGATAATGATGATACCCGATATGAGGAAATGTCTATGATGAATATGGCGAGAATGTATTCCTACTATGAATATGATGACATGGAAATGTGAAGCTATTTCTTGATTTTCTTAGTCCTATTTATGGTTAATGATTATTTCAAAGGTTCCAAAGCATATGAAACGACACCCGACGATCCTGCTCTATGTTTTCTCATGATGTTACTTTCCATTGATAGTCTCGCCTTATTACTAGTTCCTCCAAGGTGAGGCAAAGCGCCCATGGTTATTCCGTAATGTAATCGGAGGTTTCCGACCTTACGTCACTCCGATAGAGTTATAGCTTTTCTTCGGGCTCTCCTGCATGCTAATATATGTATGAGTATACGTATATGTATATGTATATGGGGAAGATGGGGAAAAGGGCGGGCGCGCAGGCGCACGGCCCACCTGATCAGTTGGAGAATGATATGATATCGTCCCGGACGCGGGATGCCCGGACGCGGGATAAGTGGTTAAATGGATCGGAGCCGACGCCTCGGCAATATGGTATGTTCTATTTTCTTTATATATGAAAATGAGATGTTTTCAAAGAAAGAATACGTACATGTATATACAAATGGATCGGCCGCACGTTCCGCACAATGTATATGGATCGGGCCGCACGTTCCGCATTAGTATATGGATCGGGCGCATGCATGATTCCGCCTTAAGAGGCACTCAGATGTACAGACTACGTTTACAGCACATGATATGTTTTACAGTTCCATTCTGTTATTACACTTGAGTACAGTTTTTACTATGTTGCTACTCATCGCTATATCTCATAAATATGTTACTAATCATGCCTTACATACTCAGTACAATGCTCGTACTGACCCCTTTTCTTCGGGGGCTGCGTTTCATGCCGCGCAGGTACACCCAGATGATCAGACGCCATTATAGAAGATGTTCCAGCGAAGTTGGCAAACTCCATTTGTTCTGGAGTGTCGCCGAGTCAGCGTGCTATGTCATGATGTCTTGTTTGAAGTTAGAGGCTTTGCAGACACAGTCGTGGGTTTCGGGAGTCAGTTTGTATTATGATACAAGTTTGTACAGTTACATATTTTACTTGATTTAAAAGCAACAAAAGAATATTTCAGAAATCTTATTACGCATACTTGATTTAGAGATTCAAAGAAAAATTTTTACGTAGTAAGAGGCAGTGGGTTCGCTCGGCTCCGGTTACGGGGTCGGGTGCCCATCACACCCTAGTAAGATCGGGGTGTGACACATTCTAACCTCATAACTTGCAAGTATGACCTCCAATTGCAATCTTAGCCCCATAGTTGCAGTTTTAGCCATTTTGTGCATCTAGCTACTTTGCAATGCATAGCCACTTTGCAACTCTTCCAATGCCAAGCTATCTTCCAAACATCATTTGCCCTCTTACGTGGGTCCACAAGTGTCTCCAACGTCCTCTTCCATGCCCTTGAGCCATTAGCATCAATCATGCCCTCTAGGATCATATCATCCTCCATTTCTTGAAAAGAATTCGTCCTCGAATCCGAACCTTGCAAAAACCAAGGAAAGATAGAAGAAAACAGTCCTCAAGGCATGAGGGTTAGCACACAAAGCAATAATCATACTTTCATTCCAAGGATGGACAAACTTGTAGTACACCCACACATCAATAACCATCATAAGCAATGAGAAAACTAAGACGCCCATGGATCTAAGATAAGAGACAAGGGGTCTAGTAGACATGAAGTAAGGGTGACCTCCCTTAGGACTAAGTGCAATATTTAGAGCAATATTATCCAAACCTAGAATTCTATTCATTGCACTAATCCTATCCAAAAGTGTTCTCAATGTCAAAGCATGAAAATAGCATGAAACACCGGGGTCATAGACATACACATGCCTCAATTCACTTTGCACAAATCCATTATGTATATTATCCTTAAAGAGAGAATGTGGAACTAAAATTTGGAAATGAAAGCAACAAATCCACTCTCAAAAGGAACAATAGAAGCACAAGTGCCAACACTAGGTGGACACAAATTGGTCTTGCAAAAAGACTCAATTCGGTCATCATAATGATCAACTAGTGTGAGGGAACTCTCAACAAGGACATCATCATTAATTAGCAAAGATTCAAGGTGCTTCAAACAATACAAAACTCTACCCTCACTGAATTATCTATTAAGCACAAAATGTTTCTCCACGTTCGTTAGAGTATAAGGACTAGCTTTGTTACCTTGGTGTTCAAGCACATGTCTTTTGTTACCTTGGTCAAGTCCCTTGTATTGACTTTCCTCTTCGGAGGAGGTTTGAATTACTTCACTTTCCAAAGGGACTTGGTGATCTTCGGGTATTGTCTCTTTGGGATGATCATCTTTATGAGTACCTACAAAGGAAACAAGACAACTAGAAGAAGTAGAGGGTTAGAAGGGCTAGTAAAAGTTGGTGAAAACTCCCTCACACCATCACATATATAACCTCTCCACCCATCATGCCCTTCGAACAAAAGGTTGGTTTAGCAACTATACACCTTTTCCCTTTCTCTTGAGTTGAACCTTGTTCTTCTTGAGCAACTAAGGTCTCCTTTTCACTAACCTCTGTGTCCCTCTTTTGAACCCTCTCACGGAGTTCCTTTATAATTTTATAGTCTTCACTAACCTCGTAGGGAGTCAATGGAGAAAGGGTGAATTTTTTGCCATCCAACACAAATGAGTACTTGTTAGATCTTCCACTATGTTGAGCATCTCTTTCAAATTGCCAAGGTCTCCCAAGCAACAAATGACATACTTGCATTGGTACCACATCACATAATATTTCATCATAGTACCTACCAATGCTAAACTTGACAACGGTTTGCTTGATTACCTTCATTTCACCACACTCATTGAACCATTAGAGCTTGTAGGGGCTAGGGTGTTTTCTTGTAGGGAATTTCATGGTCTCAACCAAAAATTGGCTTACAGCATTGGTACAACTCCCACTATCAATGATCAATAAACACACCTTGTCCACTATCTTGCACCTAGCATGAAACAAACTCTCTCTTTGGTTAATCTCTTCTCTAGCTAGTGCCCCCATGGCTCTTCTAACTACAATAGCAAAAGTCAATCTTTCCTCCATCTTTTCCCCATCATCAGTTTCGGTGTCTCCCTTATTCTCACTCTTTTCTCCCTCATGATCAATACTAACCCCGCCCTCATCTTCCTCATCGGTTTGGTACCCATCTTGCAAGACCATAATTTCTCTTCTATTGGGACATTCACTTGTAATATGTCCACTACCTTGGAATTGGAAACATTGAATGGTAGATGGACGAGGGAAGTTAGGTTTAGCATTGTTACCTCCTTTGGCTTGATCGTCTCCTCTAGCTTTGTAGTCAACTTAGCTTGAGGAGTGGGAGTAGTAATCTTGGGCTTCTCCCAAGTGGATGTCTTTCACTTCTCTTTCCCTTGGTTCCAAGTTAAAGATGGAGTGGTCTTGGCTTTGTAAGCCTTTTCGTCTTTCAAATCTGCTTCAACCTTGGAAGAATCATGAAAAGCTTCCTCTAAGCTATTATAAGTTTGTAGCCTCATGTGTTTGGAGATCTCCCGATTTAAGTTGGCTACAAATTTTATGAGAGCGTAATTCAAGTCCTCCTTAATCTTAAACTTCATCCTCAAGTTTTCGAATTCATTAAAGTAATCCTCAACACTCTTGAAGCTTTGCTTCAACATGTATACCTTCTTGACCACTTCTTGATAGTATGTAGGTGGTAGATACCTCGCTTCCATTAGCTCAATCAACTCATCCCAAGTAGGAATGTCAAAAATTTGACGTTGAGCTCTATCCCGCTTTTTGGATTCCCACCAAGTTAATGCGTATCCCTCAAATTGGGTGAGGGCATACCTTGCCTTTATAGCTTCCGACACATTGTTGGTGAGGAATATCCTCTCACTTTGCAACTTCGACTCACGGAACTCTTCCGGGTCACTACTTCCTTTGAATCTTGAAAGTGTTACCTTGATGGTATTCAAATTTCGATCATTGTCCCCATGTGCCTCATTTCCTTGCCATCTCCCTCGGTCTTCATGACCTTGGAACCTCGCTTCATGGCCTTGGAACCTTGCAAAACCTCCTTGCCTTCCTCTACCCCGGTTGTTCATCTCCCCACGCCTTCCTCCTTGCCTTGGTTCATCCCACCACCTCTCTTGGGCAATTTCTTCCGCTTCTTCATCATAAAGAAGGTTTTGGAATTGGGTTTGGAATTATTTTTGGGGTAGTTGTTGGGGCACATGTGGTACATTATGTGGGGTTATTTGGGGTATGGGCTCACTTTGGGATGTTCGGTATAGTTGGGGATAGGCTTGTCGATTGGTGTTTTGGAAGGTGGGTGGTTGTTGTCGTGGTGCTTTTGGATTAGGTCTGGAAGTGGTAGGTGGGAAGCACAAGGCTTGTATTTGCCCGGCTGTAATAGTTGGAGTAGTTTCCGTGTTCTTGCCCAAATCCCCTTCAACTTGAGAATGGGGAGTGCCCACTCTACTTGAGGACTCAACTTGCACCACCTTCGCCTCCAAACCATCTATCCTCGCCGTCAATCCACCGACATTCGCCGTTAATGTCAACAATTGACTAATGATCACGTTCATCGAACTCACCAAGTATGATGGTTCTTCCCCCTCATGAGTACGATCTCCTTGATTAGACATTATAACCTGCAAAACTAGCAAACGACGTTAGTAGTAAAAGCCTCACGTTACTCTTATTGAACTCTCAACCTTACCACACTACGTGCTCTTTCGAAGTTGTTGATGAATCGCTTGACCAATCAAATTCACATGGTTGCTTATCCTTTGTGGTAGAATGGATTCTTTTTTAGATGAATGACAGACGACTCAAAGCAAAATGAACGAGAGCCAATAAAATTTCAGGGCCCAGGTAGGTGATAACTTGAAAACGCAGCCGTGAAGCCCCAATTGATCTAAGGTATTAATTTGAAACAACTAAGCTTACCTCGTACCCGGGAAATTATACGGCTGGGAAATCAGGTTTTATACGGTCTGTATAAATTTTGACGGACCGTAGAAGTGTATCGTCAAAATTATGAAAATTTTGTGCTTCTGCGGTGGAAATTTGAAGCTCCGCAAGAATTTATACGGTTCGTATAATTATACCGTCAACGCGTCACAGTAAGCAACCTTTTTTGCCTGATTTTGACGCTGAGATTTGACGATTCATATAAATTTATACGACCTTACAATTGTACCATCAACGCGCCACAGTAAGCAACTTTGTTGGCTGGATTTTGACGTTGCAATTTGACGTCCCGTAGAATTTTATATGGTCCGCACAATAGACCGTATACCAGTTCCCCTGATGACGTCTCGTACTCGAATTTCTTGGATCTTGCGTCGGATTCCTGACCTTATTGACTTCCTTGGCCCCACAAAAACCTAGTAATTACCCTTTTGGGCTGTTTTAACACCTTTTGCACTTGGACTTGGAAAATTTTAGATCTAACCTTCCTTTTTGGCCTTCTTCCTCAATATGAATATATGAATGTCCTCAAGAACATGAAAAACATTCAAAATTCCAAGTACTTCAATTCCAACTCGTTTTTCCTCCAACTTTCGAGTATAGGTTCCTCTTTGATAGGAGAACAAAGCCCAATACCTATTAAAGTCAATTTCAATCCAAATCAATAAGACCCACTTTGAGTTCTTCAAGCTTTGTTGAACCTCTAATGGTGGAAACTTCAATCCTTACCCAAATGACTTCAAATTTCATTTCCAGATGTTTTCCAAAGACAACAAACTCAAATCTGCCTTCAAAAACACTCAGATCCAACCACAATTGTAATTTTCGAATTTTTTTTTATTTTCAGATTTTTTTTTAATTTTTTTTTTAGGTTTTCAAATTTTGAGCCTAGGATTAGAAATTGTAAGAACAATCTCTTAGCCTATGATCTGATACTAAATGATAACAATCAACCTAGGGAAACTCTAAGAATTAAACAAAAACAAAAGGGATATGGGAAATTGGGGATGAGAAGATAGAAGGATAGATACTAGTCCCAATTGGTAATGATATCGATAGGCAAACTTAGGTATATGAAACATAATCCCTCCTAATTGGATTTCAACAAAGAATCTAAGTAATTTGAATTCAAAGAAGATACTCAATTTGAATGCACAAATGAGAAATCTAGATGAATTCAATGGATAAGCAATTCAATTCACAACTTGGAAATCACACTTGAAGAATAACCAAACAAATTATACTAAAATTCTCTCAATTTGAGTTTATCATCAATATGCAAGCTAAGTCTTCCAAATGGATGAAAACAACTATTTATACTAAAGCCTATTACATCAAAAGGCCCTAAAGTGGCACTTTTGCAAAAATACCCACATGGGTCTTCAATTGCATCCAAAGTCTCATAACTTGCAATTATGACCTCCAATTGTCATTCTAACCTCATAACTTGCAAGTATGACCTCCAATTGCAATCTTAGCCCCATACTTGAACTTTTAGCCATTTTGCGCATCTAGCCACTTTGCAACGCATAGCCTCTTTGCAACTCTTCCAATGCCAAGCTATCTTCCAAACATCATTTTCCCTCTTACGTGGGTCCACAAGTGTCTCCAATGTCCTCTTCCATGCCCTTGAGCCATTAGCATCAATCATGCCCTCTAGGATCATATCATATTTTCATTATTAGATTATGTTAAATTAAGAAAACTCTTATGAGAGATTGTAGTTGATAGCTTTAGATTAATATAGATTGTTTGGTTGGTTAACCAAGTGTTTCTTCCTAGTTGTGAAGTGAATTGCTTATTTCCATCGAATTCAATGTTGCTCATTTATGGATTCATTTGAGTCGTTTGTTGATTCGAATTGCTTAGGTTCTAGGGTTTGTAAATGTTTGATTGGAAGGGTTAGGGTTTGATATACCCTTTCTTGTCCATAGATTTCTTGCTCTTGGGTCAAGTATCTATCTATCTACCCTCTTCCATTTCTATTCTTCATCCACCCTTTATTTTGATTTTCTTGTTCTTTTGTTTTTCTAGAGTTTCCTAGTAGAGTTGTATCACAGCTTTATGTTTTAGAGTCCTTGTACAATGATTTTTGCACTTTTATCTTATTATGGCATGACTAGACAGTTTGTGGTTATTTTTATTGTTGATGGTCTATAATTGATTTAATGAATGAGAAATTGGTTAAGGGGATGGTTCACCGACCAGGGGGTTGTCAGGTGCCATCACGATGGGTTAGGTCGTGACATGGTCGCCTTCTGAGTTAAGTTAGTCAACAAGGCTAAAATAGAGAAAATCCCTATACAAATTCCTGTAATAACATGCCAACCCCCGGAAACTCTGAACCTCTATAGGAGTGGTAGGTCTACTCCAACTTTTCATGGTCTCTATCTTCTGACTATCAACACTCATGCCCTCATCGGACACTATATGGCCGACAAATGCTGCAGAATTCAACTAGAATTCACACTTAGATAATTTTGCATAAAGCTTGCGATCATAGAGTGTCTGTAATACCTCTCTGAGATGACATGCATGCTCTTCTTTTATCCGAAAATATACTAAAATATCATCAATGATTACAATCATGAATAGGTCAAGAAATGTCTTAGAGACCATAATCATCAGTTCCACAAAAGTTGTTGGCTGAAAGCTATCTTTAGAATATCATTCTCTCTAAATTTCACCTGGTGATAACCTGACCTAAAATTGATCTTGAGGAAATGCTTGGCATTCTGTAACTGATCAAACAGATCATCAATTCTAGGGAGTGGATACATGTTCTTTATAGTAACATTGTTTAGCTATCCATAATCTATGCACATTCTCAGAAAGCCATCTTTCTTTCAAACAGATTTGTGTTGAAACCAATTTAGGTTGCCATTTAGGATGCATTGTAAAGTAACTGATTCTTATTTATAAGAGAATTCAGTCCTATTTAGAAGACACTAGATAAAGGATATACAAGCACCCGACCACTACTGATCGAGCACCCCTAAACTACTCCCACTCTGTACTAAACAACTTGGTGGCCCACTTTGACTGATATTCCACTGGTACCATTCACGGTAGCATTTATACAATAGATCTTATCTCAGAATCCCACAAAACATGCATATGGATATGTATTGTAAGCATACAAGCAGAGGATGACAACGCAGACCAACTTGGTCACCGTATACACTGCTCACAAAATTAAGGGACATTTGAAAGCACATGGCGACCCCCACTATATATATACACTGTCTACAGACCTCTATGGCATATGGACTACAAAAAGGACAGGACAAGGCCCTGCCATACCCATATATCTATTTATCAAAACAGCATACCAAAAGGGTCGCAGCTCCGGATCAATGGAGCGCACTAACTGCCGCTGAGAGGAGATCCTATTGGTTTGGACCGTCTAGCTGGCTACCTGATCCTGCGGGCATGAACGCAGCATCACAAGAAGGGACGTCAGTACGAACAGTGTACTGAGTATGTAAGGCATAGATGATAACATAATAAGGAAATATAGAAGACATAAGAGAAAAGTATAACTGTAACTGCTTGCCTCTTGCGGCGGAATCATGCATGCTCACTTTTACCTTTAAAACATATCACACATACATACATAAATTGCCCGAATCAAATAACATCATTAGCCCACGTCCGGGCCTCCAGTGTCTAGGGTAATCATCTCACCCCTCCCACTAGTGGTGCTGTTTGTGCCATATAGATACAATGTACAAGCCGTCCACCTTAGCGGTGCTGACCAACTATCTAGACACGGTGTAATCATCATCATATACCTAACATGAAGCATCCATAGGAGCTCAAGTAAAAACAATAACTCTATCGGAGTGACGTAAAGTCGGTAACCTCCGATTCTATTATGGAACATCATGATCGTCATGTCTCACCTTGAAGGAACTAGCACTATGAGGTGAGACTATCAATAATGAATAACATCAAGGGAAAACATAGAATAAGATCATAAATCTCATAAAGCGTCAATTCATAAACCTTGGAATCTTTAGAAATAGAGTCATCATCATCATCATTATTATCATAAAACACATCTCATCTCTATCTCATACGGAGCTCTTAATAATCTTGAGCTTTCAACTCTTGGGACGTAAGAAGGTCATGGAAATATAAGGAAAACAATAATATAAGAATCATGCCTTTGAAGGAAAGGGGACTAGCCTTAACATACATGTTCAGCCTCCAATTATCTACACTTATTTTCGAGCTCGCAAGTCTACATTTAAGAGGATTCACGCTTTCATTAGACTCATTGTAGTATACTTGTGCTAAGCTTTCAAGTCAAACTCGTTTCTATATCCCGCCGAAAATCGGCAAGTGTCTCCCATGTTTATATGCCTAGCCCGAATTCTCAGTTCAACGACCAACAACAACAACAACAATACCAACATCAACCATAACATCATTGATACCAAAATACTCCATAAGATATCTCATATGTTTTTTATCCAATTTCTCCACCGACAAATTAACTAGACGCTCATTTATTCGTTCTACCTTCGAAAATAAACCTAAAACAACGATAATAAAGAAAGATTCATACCTTATTTTGTCAAAACGATAATATCTTCAAGATTCCACCTTGAATCCAAGACAAATCCAGTGCAAAATAATACTATAATCACAACTATGCGCTCCCCGAGCCTCGATTAAGCAAAATCACTTCAATCCCTTAACTTTTTATGACACAAATTCCACTCTATGTTTGCTAAGCTTTAAGGACTGATTTTTGGTGGAAAAAATGGGGTTTTCCCCCTTTTATAAGGTCCAAATTCGGGTCGGGGGTCACTGTAGCAGGTCGGTTACTGTAGCAGTATTGTAGCACGCGTTTCTGTTCTGTCAGCTAAAGTTGTAACGTCCATAATTCTCTACTCCGATGTCCTATCGATGAGCTGTTTGTTGTGTTTGAAACTAGACTCGACGAAATTCATTTTAGGCTTTTGTTTCACTTCATATGCTAAGAGATATTCTTCCTTCAATTTGGACCAAAATTTTCACACGAAATTTTATCCATCCTTTCTCCAAAGCCGTACTACTCCATTTCTTCCACTCATTTCCTTATAAAACCTTCCGGTATACCTTATATACATCCTTCAATCATTAAATATACTTAATAATGCTTGCTCCTTATATTCCAAAGTGGTTTTACTTAACCATAACTCAACGTACTTATGTTTCAAATTTGATAAGTGCTTCTTCGAAGATACGGGGTGTAACATCCTCCCCCCTTGAAAACATTCATCCTTAAAAGTTGTACTGTGTCGATCCTCAATATCCTCATTGAATTTTTAGGTTCGATTACCGTATACTTATACTATAATTTGGTCAGTTTGGTCCTGTTCTTCTTAGCTCTTCATCAAATTCATTTGTGAGTCGTACAGTCTTCAATCCTCATGTATAATCACAAGTCAACTAGTATTCCGTTCTTATTCTGTCTTCATTCCTGTGGTTTAACTGGCCACACCACGGCTACTCGCCGTCCTGCGAGCGTCCTTCCTCTTCGTTCCTCATTTCTTTATTAACGGATAACTCTCTTGCTCGAATACAACACTTTCTTTTGTTGACTCCTCCGATACTATCTTGGCTATCCCTACTTGTACTTGTTGAGCTTAGATACGTGCTATATTATCCCCTCGTAATTCATCGGCCAAGCTCTCTGATTCATCGTAAATTCTCTTATACTAACGTCCAGTTACTTACTCAGCGGTACTTTGCTACTGATAAATTCTTACTCTTAACGGTTATATTTTTTCAACCATCCGTCCTAATTCTTTTACATGATCAGTTATAACCATATCCTCAATACAATCTCTTAAATACGTACATTCCTAATGTTCCATCGCCATCTTTATTATGCTTCGTAGCAGGATTATATATTGCGATGAACCAATAATCATAGTTCGAATTGGTCTATAGCTCACAATATCTTCGAGTTCTTGTCAAAACTTCTCCTTTTAATTCCTTTGCCTTAAATCTTGCACTATAACTTATAATTATAAAGTTAGGGCAATTCTCACTTTACCACAGCTTCTTTTCCAACATCGGTATGGTATATTTACCCTTGACTTCCTTATTCCAAGTTGATCACTTAGTCACCGTCATTCCTTGTCGTTTCTCTCCGTGTCCATTCTGCGGGACATAAGCTTACGCTGATGGTTCATATAATTCTATAATACATACCCTTGTGCTCAGTATGGTTAGTGACCCATGATAGACTTTCAAATTTCTAGTGATGCTGCTGTCTTTCTATCTGCACCACCTCTCTTTGGAGATCGCCACACCGCTTATCGTTACTCCTTTTGTTAAGATTCTCATATTTTTCCTTTAATATTAAGATTTTCTTTCGTTCTAACCCAAAGTGTCCTTTGTACTCATCATCCATTTCGTCATTCTCTTTGTAGTTAGCTTGCAGACTTTTTTTACTCTCTTTATTACTCTTTGGGATTCGTCGTTGCCTATTTAGGTGCGGCACAAACTTTCCTGGTCTAGAAATATCATATATCACGCCCGCATGAAGTATTCTCTTGATCCATTTTAATTCCTTTTCATACCTGCTTTGTGGTATGCTTATCTTTAATTCGTTTCTGCTCCCTCTTAATGCATTCTTGATATGCCACTAAGTCCCAAATTTTGGCCTCTTTAAGCTAACATTTTTCTTTCTTTGGAATTTGACAATGTCATACCTCATTTCAGGACTAGATCTGCTCTTCCCCCCTTTTTAAGGGTGTTCTTATACACTAGTAACTCCCGAGTATCAATAGTCATCGGCCAACCCTAACGATCCTCCATCTCTTTTGGTCTCTTATAATATCAGAATTCTCTCATCGTATAGCTTGACTTATTTTCCTTTCTGCTAATAGAGGGCTTTGTGTTTAAACGAAGTGCTTATGCATTACAGATCCATTCTCGCTGCCTTTTTTTAAGGCCCTTCTACTTCTACTTTTACGACTGAACATTTCCCAAATCAACGGGTTAATGGGGACATTGGAATCCATCAAAACATTCTACGGAGCGTTTGGTCACACTTTGCTCTTTTTATCCCTCGTCTTTCTCCACAACTATTATCACTGAAATTCTTCTTACTCGAAGTTTCCAGTTTCACTTTACGTCTACAATATATCATTGAGAATTAATATGCTACCCTTTTCCATTTCCACTATCAATCCTTTTATTCACTTAGCTCACTTATCCGAAATTTTCCTTGATTACTTATTTGCATCCCACCTATGCATTGTAGTTCTTCCAGTGTTCTGCCACTTCTTGTTCGTGTCGTGAAATTCTTGCAAATATACTCTCTTCTTTCTTATCCTTCCTGCCGCCAAGGCTGGTCCATACTCATGAATATTTCCCATACATCCTTCTATTTCCTTTATAATTGAATCTCGGTATTCCTTATCCTTATCCCATGTCATTGATGTAATACCTCCCGGTTAGCTTTGTTAGTTCATTATCCTCTCGCTTGTCCTTGGTGATTGCTCAATTTTTCTTATCTTCCCTTCTTCTTCTCTCCTCTCCTTTTGACCAACCCATTAGTGTACCTTTCATACTTTAATTCTCAAACCTTCCTTGAGTTTCTTCCTCCCCAAGCACCCTTCTCCACTTGTTATTTTATAGTATCGACCCTGAAGTTCATGAAATATTCCTTTAAACGTGCAAATTCGTTCTATTCTTAAATCATCTTTTAGGAAAGCTTCTCCGTTTTCGAGGCAACCATGTCAGTATGACTACACATTTATCCCTTTATATACCTCTCGAGAGCCGAAATCTCTTAGTGTCATCAAAGGCCCGATCATTCTCTCTTACTTCACATCCCTATTTGTGGTTACTATCCTTTGGTCCTACTTATCGAAGTCTGTTCTCTGACCCCACACAGTCATCCTTTGTTCCTTATACTTTTTCCTTTGCTCTAGACATTCTAATCTTCTACTTCCTATATACTCACTTTCTTCCTTTCCCTGATGTTATTGCATTAAGGCTTTCCAACTCTAACATGTAGTGAAAATAACATCAACTTACCTTGTAACATTTGTCACTTGAACTTTACTACCCTGTTCGATTAATGCCTTCAGTATATAGCAACGTCGGTTGCTGGGACACACATACCGGTTGGCGCAGGCACATATGGGATGTCATACACATACATATATATGTTTACTAACACCTCGCTTACAAAGTATTTCCAAATACTATTCGAACCCATCCTAGTTCTAGAGCCGTGACGTACCTATCTCCCGAAGAGTTATAACCTTTAACACTTATATATCGCGCAAAAGCCGGCAAAGCCGTCATATATATATATATAGGGAACGTCCCAACAAAACACAAGCCGAGAAGGCTACCTTCATACACACCGCCATGATAAACATATATAGCTACGCAAGCCGACAAGGCTGCCACTACAAATGGGTACGCCCCAAACACAAGTCATAACCATATAACAAAACAACAACCACACATAGACCCACACTTGTGACCACGTACCTCTAAGAGTGACAACGACATCATATGACGGGACAGGCCCCGTCGTACCCTGAACGATAACATATGTACATATCAAAAGGTTATACCACGAAACTATGCTCCGGAATAAAGGAGCACTCTGAAATAGCTGGGTAGATATCCTAGGCTGGCGGATCTCCGAAGCGTGTGTCTGTACCTGCGGCATGAAACGCAGCCCCCCGAAGAAAGGGGGTCGCACGAAATATGTACCGAGTAGGTAAAGCATGAAACATAGTAAATAGAATCATATCTGAGACAAGGTGAACAAGATTCAATGCAACAAACAGAGTTTCATAAAACTTGCCTTTGAACATATTTCATCTGTATCGTTCTCATATCAATGTCACTATAGTATTTCATAATCAAAGCTGCATAATCATTCTGTATATAACATATATAACGTGTCCCGGCCCTCTAGTGAGGAACTCGGTAATTATAATCATAACATCATAAACATAAGCATATACGTGTCCCGCCCTTCGCAAGGGACTCGGTAATAAGGAATGTATGCCCTCCCGGCCTCCATCTCCAAATCATCATATCATCATATCATCATCATCATCATATATATATATATATATATATATATATATACGTGTCCCGGCCCTCTAGTGAGGGACTCGGTGAATAGTATAATGGATCGGCGCACGAGAACGTACCCCGGCCCGGACTCGGTGAAGGATATAGCGGTAGCACGAGCGAGTAATAAGCAACCACATATATATATAAAACATTTTTGAGACTCAATGAATAGTAAACCAAATCAGTTCTCGGACATTAGCATGTTACATTTTATAAAAATCAAGCATACTTATGCAATTCCTTTTAAGAATAAGAACTCCTATACATCACATACTAGTCCATCATGTAATAAATAACGAGATCATAATTCCACTATACCAACATTTTCAACATTACGGACGAATAACAATCACATGTCATACTAGAAGTTAGAGAGTGGAGTCACCCCGAGGCTCAGATTATATCTTACTTACGTCTAGGACATGCCAAAAAGAAGGAAGGAATAGGCTTTGCGTACCTTTAGCGTTTAATCGTATAATAACTTGTACTTGCTGCCCAACAACACTTATCCTATATCAAGATATCAAGAGCTACAGTTAGTCTACAAAGGATTTTAATACGCACTCTAACGCTCACAATCCCTTTCAAACATTTAGACGACGTTTCGTTCGCATTCAAACCAACTAGTGCTACAAGCTAACATTGCTAATCATTCTTTTCTTATATCATTCCAAACTTGTTTAACATGACTTAGGGAACTTTGGACAGCTTGTACATCATTCAATTCAGTCCCAGCTCACAGCCAAACAGCCCATACAACAATACCATTTCACTTTTACTACATGTTCATAACAACATTCAATCATTCAACAACATTACTTCACTTCTAATCTTAAAACAGTCCACGATTTTGGACAGCTTGCACACCTCAACATGATTTGTTTCATTAACACCTTAATTCACCTATTCAACATACATACAATGTACCACAATGTGCACAACAACAACAATCAAAACTTGGCACAAAACAGTCCATAAACTCCCTAAAATGTCCCCTTACACGGCTTCAATGCCATTCCTACACTTCATGATTTTCACTCATTTATTCATACTACAACACTTTCAATCCACTTCCAATACATGTATAAGAAGACTAAACATGATTCCATGAAAGTCTACAACACACGGCTCATTCAAACTTTAAGAAAACAGCCCAATTCTAACATGCACATCATAACCCAACTTCTAAAATCTTTGTTCAATTACATATGTTGACATACATTTATTTACCAACAATGCATGCAAAATGGAACCAACCATGGCTTCACTAAGCTCACGGCTCAACCTCAAGTTCAACCACAACAACAATCCAACAACAACATGCATGAATTATACATTCAAATCTTCATACAACACAAGAACAATGACCATTCTTACCTTGCAACTTGCCCTTCAAACTTGGCCGAATCTTCAACTCTATGGAATGCTACACCTCCTTGTCTCTTCCCAACAACTACTACACGTCCTTATACACTTGATGAGGAGTTGATTTACTTGGAAAATTGATTTTTTTGGATCAAATGGAGGAGGGTGTTCTCGGCCATCTTGTAGCCGAGAGGCTCTCTCTCTATCACTATGCTTTTCCACTTTGTAATGTTGAAATGGAATCCTATTTGAATTATGAATCAGCATTTTTCTTTATATATGCAGTCCACAAAGTGGACATGTGTCCCACCCAAGTTTTTAGCCAATAAAAGTTGGCCAAATCACAAGTGGGACCCACACGGCCACTTAGGCTCACTAATGAAGTAATTAAGTTCTTAATCTCTCTTAGTCATCCAATCTTGGTCAATTAATCCTTATTCTCCAATAATGTTCTTATACCAAACTAAATTCATAGGCAACTTGTGCATAGAAACGAAATCGGAAGATGAAAACCCTTACCGGAACCCTAAAATAGCTTTGTCTTTAACTTGTCGCACTTAGCTTTACAATGTCCCAATGTAAGGATACGGGACATAACATTCTTCCCCCCTTTAGGACATTCGTCCTCGAATGTTGATTTAACCCCACCGGGTCTTATAAGAATCAGGGAAAAGGGTTCTTTTATCATTAGCACATAGATTGATCAGACCATTAACATACTTAAGCAAGGAGTTTTAGATCACCTGCAAGCGTAGTAAACAAATGGGGATATTTCTTCTTCATCTCCTCTTCAGCTTCCCAGGTCATCTCTTCCCTGTTATTGTTCCGCCACAATACTTTAACCGAAACCACATCTTTGGTTCGCAATCTCCTGATCTGTCGGTCTAGTATAGCTATAGGCTGCTCCTCGTAGGACAACTTCTCTGTTACTTGGACATCATCTGTAGAAAACACCCTAGACGGATCGCCTATACACTTCCGAAGCATGGACACATGGAATACCGGATGTCCGCTCCCAAATTAGCTGGTAGATCTAACTCGTAGGCAACTTGGCCTACCTTTCGGATAACCTGATAAGGTCCAATGTACCTCGGACTCAACTTCCCTTTCTTGCCAAATCTCATAACACCCTTCATGGGTGACACCTTCAAGAATACCCAATCGCCAACTTGGAACTCTAGGTGTCGACGTCGATTATCTGCATACGATTTCTGTCGACTCTGGGTCGCCGCAGTCTCTCCCGAATAAGTTTCACCTTATCGACACCGCTCGAATCATATCTGGGCCTATCAACTTAGTCTCACCCACGTCAAACCAGCCTATAGGTGATCTGCACTTCCTGCCGTATAGAGCCTCATACGGTGCCATCTGGATACTAGAATGGTGGTTGTTATTATATGCAAACTCGATAAGCGCCAAGTGATCATCCCAACTACCCTTGAAATCAATGACACAGGCCCGTAACATATCTTGTAGTGTCTGGATAGTACGCTCGGCCGTCCGTCAGTCTGAGGATGGAATGCTGTGCTGAGACTCACCTGGGTCCCCAATCCCTCCCGGAAGGATCTCCGTGTTAGTCGTAAACCGGGCTCCCCCGTCGAGATAATAGCCGTAGGAACCCCATGCGCCTCACTATTTCCTTGATATACAACCGGCATAATCTTCTCGCCGAATAAGTAGTCCTGACGGGCAGAAAATGAGCCGATTTCGTCAACCTATCCACGATGACCCGTACGAGTCATACTTCTTTGGAGTGCGAGGTAGACCCGTGACGAAGTCCATATTGATTGCCTCCCATTTCCGTGTAGGGATCTCCATCTCCTGCAATAGTCCCCCTGGCTTCTGGTGTTCTGTCTTAACCTGCTGACAATTCGGGCACTGAGCCACAAATTTCGCTATATCTTTCTTCATGCCGTCCCACCAATACAGGCATCTAAGGTCTTGATACATCTTGGTTGACCCTGGATGGACAGAGTAACGAGCATAATGTGCCTCTCCCATAACCTGTTGCCGTAATCCCGCAACCTCGGCACACATAATCCGCCTCGTACCGAAGTGCTCCGTCGATGTAATCTCGAATGGGGTCTCACCCTTCGAAGTGTTGTATCTCTATAATGTACAAGAATAGGATCCTCGTCGGGTGCCTTTTTACCTCTTCTACAATAGACGACTCAAAGAACGCCGCACAAATACCCTATCACCTTCGTAGTCCAACAAACGAACTCCCGTATTGGCTAACCGTCGAACCTCGTGGGCTATCTCCTTCCTCCCCCGCGGTACATCCGCCAAACTGCCCATAGACTTACGGCTGAGTGCGTCCGCTACCACATTGGCCTTTCCTGGGTGATAAAGGATGTCAACATCATAGTCTTTCAGCAATTCTAGCCATCTCCTTTGCCGCAAATTCAGCTCCTTTTGCTTGAAGATGTACTGGAGACTCTTATGATCCGTATAAATATCAACATGTACGCCATATAGATAATGTCTCCATATTTTCAAAGCATGAATCACTGCTGCTAACTCTGTGTCATGGGTGGGGTAATTTCTTTCGTGCTTTCTGAGTTGTCGGGAGGCATAGGCTATAACTTTGCCATGTTGCATCAACACGCAACCTATCCCAATACCAGAAGCATCACAATAAATAACATAGCCATCCGGCCCCTCTGGGAGAGTTAGGACTGGAGCCGTAGTCAACTTATCTTTCAACAGTTGAAAGCTCTGTTCGCAAGCATCAGTCCACTGAAACTTAGCTGCCTTCTGTGTTAACCTTGTTAAAGGCGCTGAAATCGAGGCAAACTTTTCCACAAACCTCCTGTAGTAACCTGCTAGCCCGAGAAAACTACGTACCTCAGTAGGTGTTGTAGGTCTAGGCCATGTCTTAACAGCCTCTATTTTCTGCGAATCCACCCGAATACCGTCAGCCCCAACAATATGCCCTAGAAAAGCTACTGAAGTCAACCAGAACTCACATTTAGAGAACTTGGCATATAATTTCTGATGCTGGAGGACCCTAAGTACCGCTCTCAAGTGGTCTGCATGTTCCCCTTTCTGACCGCGAATAAATCAGAATGTCATCAATAAACACAATCACAAACAGATCAAGAAATGGCTTGAATACTCGGTTCATTAGATCCATGAACACTGCTGGAGCATTGGTCAAACCAAAGGACATCACCTTAAACTCGTAGTGCCCATATCGGGTCCTGAATGCGCCTTTTGGAATGTCCGCCTCCCTCACCCGCACCTGATGATAACCTGACCGCAGGTCTATCTTCGAAAAACACTTAGCACCCTGCAACTGGTCAAATAAATCGTCAATCCTGGGAAGGGGATACCTGTTCTTTATTGTCACTTTATTCAGCTTACCCTATAGTCAATACACATACGCAGCCGACCCATCTTTCTTCCGCACAAACAATACCGGTGCTCCCCAAGGTGACGTCGGGCCGATGAAGCCCTTCTCTAATAAGTCTCTCGCTGCTCCTTCAATTCCTTCAACTTCGCAGTGCCATTCTCGTAAGGAGGAATAGATATAGGCCGAGTGTCCGGCAAAACGTCTATAGTGAACTCTACCTCACGCTCGTGGGAGGCCTGGAAGTTCATCTGGGAACACATCTGGAAATTCATTAACTACCGGAACTGACCGAAGAGTCGGTACTTCCGCTTTCGAGTCATGCACACGGACCAGATGATAAATGTACCCCTTTCTAACCATTTTTCTTGCCTTGAGGTATGAAATAAACTTACCCTTTTCGGCGATGCCGTATTCCCCTTCCATTCTATAACCGGCTCCCCCGGAACCGGAACCGAACTACTTTGCCTCTGCAATCTACGTTAGCATAACAAGAAGCCAACCAGTCCATCCCCATAATTACATCGAACTCAATCATATTTAGCTCTATTAAGTCTGCCTTGGTGCAACGATTATGTATAACCACCGAACAATTCCTATATACCTGCTTAGCTATAACCGAATCCCCTACAGGTGTAGCTACCTCGAACGGTTCTATAAATTCAGGTTTTACCCCAATTTTACCAACCACAAAGGGAGAGATATATGATAATGTAGAGCCTGGATCTATCAATGCATATACATCCTGGGAGAAGATCGATAATATACCTGTAACAACGTTTGGCGACGCCTCCTGATCTTGTCTGCTAGTTAAGGCATATATGCGGTTCGAAGGACCGCTGGAACTGGAAACTACGCCCCGGCCTCTGCCACGGCCGGCTGGTGTCGGAATGCTTTGCCCTGTAGGGCGCATAACTGCCGAAGAGGATGAACCAGCAACTGATTCAATAGGCTGAGCTGCTCCACCGGCATTACTGCCAAATCGACACTCCCTCATAGTATGGCCCTGACGGCCGCAAGAGAAACAAGCACCAGTAATACGACGACACTCCCCCGGATGACGTCTACCACACCGAGGGCACTGAGGTAAAGGTGGCCTCATCTGGACTGAATCCCTGTGCGTCTGGAACCCTGAAGTCATGGAGCTTTGACCGGCTCCTGAATACCCCGTGCTATCAAACCTCCTACCCGTGGATCGTGGAGGTGCACTCCGTGCCGGCTGAGAAAAATATCTACCATGCTGCTGCTGCTGCTGGGGCTGCCCGCCCCGAAACTCACCAGAATACCCGGCTGACCTAGCCCTCTTATGCTGACCCCGATCATGCTCTCTATCAGGTCGACGCCCCCTACGTCGGTCCTCAACCCCCTGTGCATATGCTTGCACCCGAACAATATCCATACCGGGTTGAGAAGCCATTGCCAAACAACCATCAATCAAATACAGATCCAACCCCATTACATAACGATGTACCCTATCAGCCATGTCCGCTACAATGGTGGGCGCGTACCGGGCGGGGGCGAGTCGAACTCGAGACTATAATCTCGAACACTCCTGCCATCCTGTCTCAACCGTAGAAATCTATCAACCCTAGCTCGCCTCACCTCCGGAGGCAGAAAATGGCCCAAAAAGGCTTCCACGAACTCGTCCCATACTGCTGGAGGAGCATCCTCGCCCCTAGACAATTCCCAGGACTCATACCAGTTAACAGCCACATCACGTAATCGATACGAAGCCAACTCCACAGACTCCGTCTCGCAGCTCTAATTACCCTCAACGTGCGCAACATCTCGTCGGACAAAATCCCGTGGATCCTCTCGCTGGGTCGTGACCCATAAAACTCGGGGGGTTACATGTCAAGAAATCACGAACCCTCAAACTATCGTGCCTCCGTACGACCACACCTCCGCATCCGTGTCCGCGAGCCTCGCCCCGACACTAATCTAGTCAATAACCGAACCGCATCCCTCATAGCTCTATCCTCTCGCCCCCGGGGGGGAGCCGGAGGCTCGTGTGCCGGAACCCCGTGAGCCGGTGGTGGGGCGGGGCGGGATCCCCCCGATCCCGATCCACACGCTCGCTCTAGGCTCCTCCGACAATGGTGGTGGTGTAGTGGAGCTCGCCGACCGGAGTCTAATCCCGTGCATGATTGAGCATAAGCCCTAGTAGTCCTTCGGGTCCGATCGGTCTCCCCGACTATTGCCTTGCCCTTCGGGGGCGGCGTCGCCTTCTTCGGAGGCATCGCCGTAAACATAACAATCCGGGAAAGATTATCCTAATAATACAAGCTCTATCGCACGATCTAGAACGAGAAAGAAAGATGATATCCTAAATACCTTGTACCTTCCTATTTATAAATGTGGTGCACAACACATCGATAAACAAGATTCTACTAGACACGGTCTGTGGACACTCCGAGGATTAACCGCTCTGATACCACTTTTGTCACGACCCAACCACGTAGGCCGTGACTAGTGCCCGAGCTGGACACTCGTATACACCTGATACCTACAGTCATACACTACTAGCATGAACGAGCTGATATAAGTATAAGGGCAAAACATATGCAAGTCGAAGCTACCTATCTCCTGAAGAGTTATAACCTTTAACAGTTCATATTTCGCAAAAGGCCGGCAAAGCCGTCATATATATATATATAGGGAACGTCCCAACAAAACACAAGCCGAGAAGGCTACCTTCATACATACACACCGCATGATAAACATATATAGCTACGCAAGCCGACAAGGCTGCCACTACAAATGGGTACGCCCCAAACACAAGTCATAACCATATAACAAAACAACAACCACACATAGACCCACACTTGTGACCACAGACCTCTAAGAGTGACAACGACATCATATGACGGGACAGGGCCCCGTCGTACCCTGAACGATAACATATGTACATATCAAAAGGTTATACCACGAAACTATGCTCCGGATAAAGGAGCACTCTGAAATAGCTGGGTAGATATCCTAGGCTGGCGGATCTCCGAAGCGTGTGTCCGTACTCGCGGGCATGAAACGCAGCCCCCCCCGAAGAAAGGGGGTCGCACGAAATATGTACCGAGTAGGTAAAGCATGAAACATAGTAAATAGAATCATATCCGAGACAAGGTGAACAGATTCAATGCAACAAACGAGTTTCATAAAACTTGCCTTTGAACATATTTCATCCGTATCGTTCTCATATCAATGTCACTATAGTATTTCATAATCAAAGCCGCATAATCATTCGTATATAACATATATAACGTGTCCCGGCCCTCTAGTGAGGAACTCGGTAATTATAATCATAACATCATAAACATAAGCATATACGTGTCCCGCCCCTTCGCAAGGGACTCGGTAATAAGGAATGTATGCCCTCCCGGCCTCCATCTCCAAATCATCATATCATCATATCATCATCATATATATATATATATATATATATATATATATATATATATATATATATCCCGCCCTCTAGTGAGGGACTCGGTGAATAGTATAATGGATCGTGCGCACGAGAACGTACCCCGGCCCGGACTCGGTGAAGGATATAGCGGTAGCACGAGCGAGTAATAAGCAACCACATATATATATAAAACATTTTTGAGACTCAATGAATAGTAAACCAAATCGCTTCTCGACATTAGCATGTTACATTTTATAAAAATCAAGCATACTTATGCAATTCCTTTTAAGAATAAGAACTCCTATACATCACATACTAGTCCATCATGTAATAAATAACGAGATCATAATTCCACTATACCAACATTTTCAACATTACGGACGAATAACAATCACATGTCATACTAGAAGTTAGAGAGTGGAGTCACCCCGAGGCTCAGATTATATCTTACTTACGTCTAGGACATGCCAAAAAGAAGGAAGGAATAGGCTTTGCGTACCTTTAGCGTTTAGTCGTATAATAACTTGTACTTGCTGCCCAACAACACTTATCCTATATCAAGATATCAAGAGCTACAGTTAGTCTACAAAGGATTTTAATACGCACTCTAACGCTCACAATCCCTTTCAAACATTTAGACGACGTTTCGTTCGCATTCAAACCAACTAGTGCTACAAGCTAACATTGCTAATCATTCTTTTCTTATATCATTCCAAACTTGTTTAACATGACTTAGGGAACTTTGGACAGCTTGTATATCATTCAATTCAGTCCCAACTCACGGCCAAACAGCCCATACAACAATACCATTTCACTTTTACTACATGTTCATAATAACATTCAATCATTCAACAACATTACTTCACTTCTAATCTTAAAACAGTCCACGATTTTGGACAGCTTGCACACCTCAACATGATTTGTTTCATTAACACCTTAATTCACCTATTCAACATACATACAATGTACCACAATGTGCACAACAACAACAATCAAAACTTGGCACAAAACAGTCCATAAACTCCCCTAAAACAGTCCCCCCTTACACGGCTTCAATGCCATTCCTACACTTCATGATTTTCACTCATTTATTCATACTACAACACTTTCAATCCACTTCCAATACATGTATAAGAAGACTAAACATGATTCCATGAAAGTCTACAACACACGGCTCATTCAAACTTTAAGAAAACAACCCAATTCTAACATGCACATCATAACCCAACTTCTAAAATCTTTGTTCAATTACATATGTTGACATACATTTATTTACCAACAATGCATGCAAAATGGAACCAACCATGGCTTCACTAAGCTCACGGCTCAACCTCAAGTTCAACCACAACAACAATCCAACAACAACATGCATGAATTATACATTCAAATCTTCATACAACACAAGAACAATGACCATTCTTACCTTGCAACTTGCCCTTCAAACTTGGCCGAATCTTCAACTCTATGGAATGCTACACCTCCTTGTCTCTTCCCAACAACTACTACACGTCCTTATACACTTGATGAGGAGTTGATTTACTTGGAAAATGATTTTTTTGGATCAAATGGAGGAGGGTGTTCTCGGCCACTTTGTAGCCGAGAGCCTCTCTCTCTATCACTATGCTTTTCCAACTTTGTAATGTTGAAATGAAATTCTATTTGAATTATGAATCAGCAATTTTCCTTATATAGGCAGTCCACAAAGTGGACATGTGTCCCACTCAAGTTCTTAGCCAATAAGAGTTGGCCAAATCACAAGTGGGACCCACACGGCCACTTAGGCTCACTAATGAAGTAATTAAGTTCTTAATCTCACTTAGTCATCCAATCTTGGTCAATTAATCCTTATTCTCCAATATTGTTCTTATACCAACGTCCAAGGGTTGGTCCTTTATGGAAGTCGAAACTCGATGAATCGTCGGCTGGTCCTTAGAGGGATCAATCTCGTCGGAATTCCGAGGCCCCTTAATGTTCGGTCCCCGAATATTGAATGCCTAAGTGCGTATGGCTTGTTAGCACCCTCACTATCCGAGGCTGATCTCTTCATCTTTTGTTAGTTTGCACTTACCTACAGGAAAAAGGAATGTAAAGCGATCTTTTCTCTTCTTTCGCATGTCTTAGAAAGACTAGGCTAATGATTCCTAAATGCCAGCCGAGCCTCTTGTTTATAAGTGTGGCACGCTTCACACCCATAAATAGGACTCTACGTTCCTAACACGATCTATATACAATCCATGTGACCAAACTATACCACTTTTGTCACGACCCAAACCGATGAATTTTAACGAGCACCCGATTTACTGCGATCGACTACAACCACTACCGATCGAACTTCAAACTCACTCCCTTTTTTGCTAAACAACTCGGAACGTCTTTGGTGATATTCCACTGTACCATTCGCGGTACATTTATACGATAGATCTTATCTCGAATCCTCGTAATCGGGCATATGGAAATGTATATGTAAGCACCACGTCGTGGGATGACAACGCGGATCAACTTGGTCACTATGCTACCTTTTCACAAAATTAAGGGACATTTGAAAGCACATGGCGACCCCTACTATATATATACACTATCTACAAACCTCTATGGCATATGGACTACAAAAAGGATAGGACAAGGCCGTGCCATACCCATATATCTATATATCAAAAACGGATACGTGCAAGGGTTATTGCCTTCGAATCAATGGAGCCCGGCGAATTCATTTACGTGCGCGTCTATGATATATTCCGGTGTGATCTTGGTGGCTACGGTTTCCCGGGCATGAACGCAGCATCCATAGAGAAGGCCGTTTATGTTGGTGTTATCTTGTGTTTAGAGTATGTAAGGCATATATGATAACATAATAAGGAAATATAGAAGACATAAGAAGAAAGTATAACTATAACTGCTTGACTCTTGCGGCGGAATCATGCATGCTCACTTTTACCTTTAAAACATATCACACATACATACATAAATTGTCCAAATCAAATAACATCATTTTGACATTCCGGGCCTCCCGTGTCCAGGGTAATCATCCACCCCTCCCACTAGTGGTGTTGTTCGTGCCATATAGATACGATGTACAAGGCGCCCGCCTTAGCAGTGCTGCCCAGCTATCTAGTGACGGTGTAATCATCATCATATACCTAACATGAAGCATGCATAGAAACTCACGTAAAAACTGTAACTCTATCGGTGTGACGTAAGGTCGGTAGCCTCCGATTGTATTATGGAACATCATGATCGTCATATCTCACCTTGAAGGAACTAGCATTATAAGGTGAGACTATCAATAATGAATAACATCAAAGGAAAACACAAAATAAGATCATAAATCTCATAAAGCATCAATTCATAAACCTTGGAATCATTAGAAATAGAGTCATCATCATCATCATTATCATAAAACAAATGTCATCTCTATCTCATACGGAGCTCTTAATAATCTTGAGCTTTCAACTCTTTCAACGTAAGAAGGTCATGGAAATATAAGAAAGACAATAATATAAGAATCATGCCTTTGAAGGAAAGGGGACTTGCCTTAACATACCTATTCAGCCTCCAATTATCTAGACTTATTCGTTCAAGCTCGCAAGTCTACATTTAAGAGGATTCACACTATCGTTGATTATTTATATACTCGTGCTAAGCTTTCAAGTTAAAAACGTTCTATATCTCGCCGAAAAATCGAGTGTCGGCATCTCCCCTGTTTATATGCCTAGCCCGAATTCTCAGTTCAACAACTAACAACAACAACAACAACAATACCAACATCAACCATAACATCATTGATACCAAAATACTCCATAAGATATCTCATATGATTTTTATCCAATTTCTCCACCGATAAATTAACTATACGCTCATTTAATCATTCTGCCTTCGAAAATAAACCTAAAACAACGATAATAAGGAAAGATTCATACCTTCTTCTTGTCAAAACGATAATATCTTCAAGATTCCACCTTGAATCCAAGCCAAATCCAATGCAAAATAATGCTATAATCACAACTATGCACTCCCCGAGTCTCGATTAAGGAAAATCACTTCAATCCCTTAACTTTTTATGACACAAATGCCCCTCTATGTTTGCTGAGCTTTAAGGACTGAATTTTGGTGGAAAAAATGGGGTTTTCCCCCTTTTATAAGGTCCAAATTCGGGTCGGGGTCACTGTAGCAGGTCAGTTATTGTAGTAGTTACTGTAGCATGCGTTTCTGCTCTGACAGCCGAACTTGTAACGTCCATAATTCTCTACTCCGATGTCCTATCGATGAGCGGTTTGTGGCATTGGAACCTAGAGCGGTTTCTTAAAAGAACTGGTCCTTATCGAAGTACATTGGAGACTATCAAAAAGTTATTCCATGCCAACTAGGAGAACTGAAATATTGACTCATTCCTATTCGATGAAAGGTTGGATTTCAAGTTATGAAAATATTACCATAAATAAAATACATGGAATTGGCAATGAAATAGGAAAAGGAGAAGCTGACATGCGTATAAGGAAAGAAGAAAATCAAAGTCACACAAGGATTGGTTCTTAGGTACAACTATGAACCAATACTTGGTTGGATTAGAACAAGACAAGGCAGCAACTACTTCTGTATAAACACAGTACGAACAAGCTTTGGAGCTTAACCACAATCACAATATCCAACGTGAGACGTCAAGAGTGAGCGGAGTCAACACCTGAGTCTCTGGAGAGCCAACTACATATCGACAAAGAGCGCACGCCTATCAAGATTTATCATCAAGTTCTTTTTTTGTAATAGTTAGGTTTTAATTGTGGTTCCATCTATTTACCTTTGTTAGTATTGTGTAATAGGTGTTATTGATTTTTAAGGGACTTCATTGACTAAGTAGAGTCATTAAATTTTTAACGTGCTCGGAGAGCCTATTGATAATTTGGGGCCTGTTTATACTAGTACTATGTCTCCTATTCATAGATCTCGTGCCTCTCCTTTATACAGTTTGATACCAAATTATCTATTTTTTAAACAGGATTTAAAGTAGTAGATCTTTTAGCCCCTTATCATTGTGGAGGAAAAAGCATACTATTCAGAGGAACTAGAGTGGGTAAAACAATACTCATTATATGGAATTCCTCTATGAATCTATGAAATATATAAAAAAGAAAGAAAAGAGCTAATCAAATGCAAAAACGAACAACCAACTGATATCCATTTTGACTTTGATAATAACTTTTAAGATTAAATTATTTGATTTTGTTTTGCTATATGGACATAGAGTAAGAATAGATTTTCTCAGAGAAGAGCATTCTTTACTGGATCACAAAACACCGTGACCCATATGATGAAGAACTAATAATCTAGAAAGATGCGCTCAAGGGTATGGAGTTTCTTCTACAGGCGGACATAACCAGCACTTTTGAAATAATGCAATAGTTCTTAATCATTATCCGTGTACCAAAAAAAAATTAATTGCATCCACATATATGTAACACCTCATACCTCGGGTTCTGTTTGGACTCGTTAAAAGCATGCAGCTAGGCCTGAACCTTCGTATTTAGGCGTGCATACATGTAAATTATAATTATAAAGTCATGAGAGTGATTTAAAGTGGAGAAAAGTGGTTTGAGAAATTTCGTTAAGTTTAAAGACTTCTAGTCGTATCATCGACTGGTAAAGGTATTGTTTTACGTGTCAAGAATGACCTGGACCATTAGAAATATCTTACGAGATCAATATTAGGTATACAATGTGGGTTGGAAGTAATTTGAGGTGCAGGGGTAGTCTAGGCCAAAACAAGTGCAGGAGACTATGTAAATCAAATTTTTTAAGCTTATCTTGCACAAGACCTAACTTCAAGCTATGATATATCAAATCATATAAGAAATCTGAGAAACAGAGGACAAAAGTTGTAAACCTTCGAAATACCTTTCCAACCATATACGTATCAGGTCAAACAGAGCTTTGTACAAAAAGTTATGCCCATTTTACTGAAACTCGTGCAGCAAGCCCCATAGCGAGCAATGAGCTCTCCGAGCAAGCTCCATATCGAGCTGCGAGCTCGCTTTGGAGCTTGAGGGCGAGCCTAGGGGAATTTTGCCCTAGGACTACTTCGTCCTACAGCCCTAAGCAGCCGCTTTCTCCTCTCCTCATCCTCCCACATCAAGGTAAGATTGTTCTAATGATTCCTAAGCATTTCTAACATTAAGTCATGATTAGTAACATGATTCTTCAACCAAAATATAGGATTTCCATGGTAAATCCTTCCAAGGAGCTCAAATCTAGGGTTTTGGTGTTCTTCGTTAGAGAAGCAGTTTAGTTCATTAGATTGGAGTGATTACAAGTATTTAAGGTTACCTCTCCATGTGCGGGAACATTATTATTCTTCCCCATGCCACATTCATCCATGTCACCACATTTTCTCTAAAAAGGATTATGCCATAAATTATGAAAAGTCTCTATTTTTTTGTCTTCAACTATGAAGCTATGTTTTCACTCATGTTATTACATTTCGTATGTCATGACTTCTCTACATATCTAAGAACGCTCTTAACTCGATTCCATGATATTCGTTATTGCACATGAATAGATAAGGCAATATAAAGTTATAAACTTCCCTTAAAGTCATAACATGATATCTTACAGTTTACGCCTTATGAAAGTCTTTCCTCGTGTTATGAAATTTTCCATGTTATTTTCCAAAGATGCCATTATTCCTATTCCCTGAATTTCAACGCTTTCCCAACAACGATATGATAAATGATGAATTTATGTTTTTTTCTCAATTATCAAAGCATGATGATTCCATGGTTTACGTTCTATGAGATGATTCATGACATGATGAGATATGAAATTTATTTACGGGCTCACGAGCCAACATGATGATCCTATGAAAAGGTCACATGTGTCAAACTTTACGAGGTAACATGTATATAGTTATATAAATATAAATTCATAACTTGGGAGCATCCTTAGAAACTGATAAGGTACGGGCCTATAAGAAGGTCCCCTAGCCGAAGCTACACATTGCCGATGAACTTCCCTTAATTGGGATTCCTCGTGTTGTTATATGCACACCACTTCGATCCACACAACAATCATGGTGAGATAGCCTAGTCGATCGGGCGATGATCGGACGTCATGCCGTACACATGGTGACTATTATGTATTATCATGTTATGTCAATGACTAGGATCTCCCACGGAAACTTCTTTGTATATTTTAAGTTAAAGTATGACTAATGACAAATTTACATGAGTTTAAATGATGATTTTTAAAAGAATTATTTTCGGTGCTTGCTCTAAGCCTCATGATTCTTACTCGTAGTAATTTCTATCACACCTATGGTTAATGATATTTATGCGCAGTTACTTCTATGTTTCAATTACTTATCACTTCAAGTCTTATGTTTGTTGATTTGGGTTGTCCATTCCCTCGTGCACCCCATTTACTATCATTTCATTTAGTTGGTTTTACCTACGAGTGCTATTCCAAAGTACTCACATCCTATTGCCAGGGGCACTGCATTTCATGATGTAGGTACATGTATCTAGGGCGACTGGACTCTACGCTAGGTTCCACACGTATCAGCTTTTGGTGAGCCCCACTTGACATTCTGGGTGTTATCTTTTATTTAGCCTGTTTAGTATGTCTAGAAAATTTTTGGGTATGCCGGGGCCTTGTCCCGGTGAATGTTTTATTCATGTCATATTATCGAGGCTTCATAGAATTAGACTAGCATGTTATGTCAGTTTAGCAGATGTTGTCTTTAGCTATTTCGGCTATACATTTTCATGTTTCGAAACTTTTTCAGTTATTTAAGTATGAAACTTATAAGTATTTTCAGCATTTAAATTATATCATGATTTATATTTTTTCGAACAGCCTATGTCTTATGTTATGTCATGTATGTGGTTCACTCAATCAAGTTCAGGCACCTAGTGCCGGTCTGCCCAGGCCATGATTTGGGACGTGACAAACTTTGTATTAGAGCGCTAGGTTCAAGTGTCCTATGGAGTCTATGAAGCTGTGTCTAGTAGAGTCCTACTTATGGGTGTGAAGTGTGCCACACTTATAATTGGGAGGCTGCAGAATATTTAAGAATGCTACCCTTCTTTCAACTCTGGATCATACAATAGAGCTATGCTGTAAGAAATTGTTTGAACTCATACGTTGTTCCCTTTTTACCGAATATGCCTTGTCTCTGAAAGAATAAGGAGATGTAAAGCTAACTATTGTCGATGTGATACTTTCAGATGGAGCCGTCAGGAATGGAGTAAGTTGCACAGAAGCTCATGGGGAGAATGGACCGAGGCCTTAGTGCTTTAAAAGCTCATATTTCGAGGGGATATGCACTTATTCCCCCTCCCGGTAATGCAACTCTGACCCCGACTCCTAGTAGAGTCGCTCGTACAATAAAAAGACAGAAGAGGATCGCTTATACCAACAGATCGGATTGCCCTAACTGTGAGAAGCGCCACTCTGGCGAATGCTACATGAGACTCGAGATATGATACCATTGTGGTAAGATGGGCCACAAGAAGACCAAGTGCCCTGAGTTAGGCCGTGGAGAGTGCCACTCAGCTCCTTATCATAAAGACGCCTGTGAATGCTTTGTTTGCAAAAGATTAGGACATCTACAAAGGGAATGCGCCTAGTTTCATAACCGTATGGGTTCTGAGTTTCAGCAGCAAATGCTGCAAAAGACATGCAGGATAGTGTCGTATGAGTATGGATGTGTGTTATAATTATGGTCTCCGAGGCCACATGCGGTCAGGTATTCTACATCCAAGTTCAAACACCGAGTGCCGCTCCGCCCAGGCTATGGATTGGGGTGTGATAATATATACCCATTGTTAAACTTGGATGGAAACAACAAAAACTGATATTTCCATATATACCAAACAAGAATTGTTAAACTTGGATGGAACAACAAAACGCATATGTTTTTAGAGGAAAGGAAAACTATTTCCAATAGGCTACGTAAAAAATTAATGATGCATAATTAAATTAATACTCTGCATCCTCAAACAAGATTATTAGAATATGAATGTGTTACACCTCGTACTTTTGTGACTTGATAAGATTTGAGGTTTTATAAGATTAGACGTGTTCATCCTAAGTTCTATCAAGGATTAGAGGCTAAACGCGATGATGTGTTTTAGAGGTTTTAAAGTGAAAACTATATTTGAATAAATGAAGGGAAAGGATCATAATTAAATACATATAGGCTATTTTTTTGTCTGCGACGATATGCGACTCGCATGTTGAACATGCGGAGAAAGGCTGAATTTTATTAATGATGCACAAATATTAAGATTAAATTAATACTCTGTTACTTATCTTCTTAGACATGTAAAATTCCGTTTTAAGGGTGTGTTTAATATTATCAAAAAATATTTTTCTTGGCATTGTTTTTATAGGAAATAAGTGTTCATGACTATCCTACGTGATTTAAGGTGTTGTAAGGCTTTTAGTATGAATGGGTAATAGTTTGTTCATGATGATATGCTATGATTGTAAATGTAAATAGATTTGGAGATGCGAAAATGCGACGATTATCTTGAAGGGAAACTAGAGGGTTTTATAAGATCCGAATGTCGATTATTAATTGTAATGTTGTGAACGTTGTTCATCTTGGAAGTTGATATAGAACATGGGAAGAGTTTAAGTTCATTCTCCCTAGTGTAATCTTACGATTAACTAATGTTGAAGGTGAAGGATTAGAGGAGGACGATAGCTTAGCTAAACGACCAGGTATGTGAGGCTAGTCTTTCTTTCCAATGGCATGAATATATGATCTTCATGTTTTTATTCCAAGAAAAAGATCCATAAATGTCTATATAAGATAAGAGATATGATATGAGCGAATGATGCTATTCATCCTTCCTACTCATCTGATTCCTTCGAGGTGAGGCAGATTTGCTTATAATTGTTCATAGTAAGGTAAAATGATAAATATATATATATATGATAAGTACATTATTATGAGCGAGAAGCATAACATGATAAGTATAAGAGTATTTTATGGTCAAATTATATGGACCGTATAATTTTGATACGGTATGCCGTATAATGGGACCGTAAGGACGGGCAGTTATTTAAGTCATGATGAGTGGCATTTTTTATTTTATAATATAATTAAATATATCATATTGATGTCGGCATTTTGTTATCCCTGTTCTCCTCATTGTTTATGTCCTACTTTTTTTTTTCTTGGACATCCCACGGGTCATTCTATAGTTCTGACTCCCACTGAGAGCACTCATTGTTCGGAGGTGCCTATGGCTATTCTTTTGATTGTATATATATGTATATTCATTTTGGGTATAACGGAGCCTTGTTCCATATATCATATGGTCTTTTGAATAACAATTATACCCAAAGGCATTTGTATATAAAGCGAGTTCATATAAATCATGATTTTCTATAAATTTACGCATCAAAGCTTTAAGAAATGATGAAGAGTAGAATGAGAGGTAAAGTTCCAAAAATGAGTTTGGTATTTTATGGTCAAATTATATGGACCGTATAATTTCTCCCGGTTTTGTTTTTTATCTCATTTTCCTCACTCCCACCAGACTCCAAACACTTCTAGAAGCCCTTTCCATCATATCTAATCAATCCCCAAGTTAAATTCAAGGATCAAAAGAGAAGTAATCTTAAAGTTCCAAAGAATTGAAGTGTTCTTAAGTTCTTGAGGAAAGATTCCATCTTATTTCCATGTTTATGAGTTTATGTGATGGTTATACTAGGTTTAGAGGGAAAAAAGTTAGAGGGAAGGTTCAAATATGATCTTGAGTTTATGTTGAGTTGTAATCTATTTTGATCCATGAGTGTTAATGTGTTTTTTTGAGCTCTAAAATCTTGTTGTATGGATAGTAGTTGATGTTGAGATTGTGTGAAGGTTGTTATACTTGGTATATTTGGAAGAAGGAGGTGTATAGGTGTCGTATGCGAAGCGTATATCGAACTGTTTTATTATACATCTCTAAATGTTGGTGATATGAGTTTAAAGAGGATCATATGAGGTTTTTGTGTGGATTGTTGGATGTTGGATGTGTTGTGATGGTTAAGAAATAGGGGAAATGCTGCCCGTTTAATTTTAGAATTGATTTATCATTTGACATACGTGATATACTAGTACTATGTAAGCTTGTAAATGCCTTCTTTTGTTATAGGATTGGAGTACTAGTTCAACAGATTCGTTGTGGGATCGTGTTGGCAACTTGAGATATGTTAAGGTTAGCTTTCCTTCTTTTTGGCATGATTGATATGAACGAAATATAAACGTAAAACTACTCCATAATGATTCTATTCTTAGCAGCTACGGGTGTCCCATGTTGATTCACGTCCGATCAATATTTTTCTTGTCAAGCCCTTCTCCAGATTTAGCATGCTTTATAAAGTCACTTATTGATGGAAATGCTATCCCATAATAATGTTCGGAGGTGTAATGACCTTACGTCACTTCGATAGATTCAGGATGTACTCTTATCATACTCATACATTATATACATATATATACAGACTATGACCCCATAGGTGTTATATACGCGTATACTTATATGATATCTATATGGGTTATGGGGAAGGTTACAGCGTTATATACGCACTACCACCTGATCAGCTGGTCATATAATGATGATTATGCCCACAGAGGCCGATATGATATGATGGGATGCCCATAGAGGAAACGACAGGAGTTATATATGCACACACATATATATATATACACACACAATACCGATGCATATCATTGGCCCTCAGAGGCAGTTCAGATGTAAAGGTTGCATTCTTTTTTATCCTATGTACCCTTATGTCTCTTTTATGTTACTTTCATGCCTTACATACTCAGTACTTTGTTCGTACTGATGCCCCTTTAGCCTGGGGGACGCTGTATTTCATGCCCGCAGGTTCAGGTAGATAGGGTGATGATCCGCCTTAGTAGGTTGCCGTTCAGCTAATAGTGGACTCGGGTGCCCGTCATGGCCCTCCGATTTGGGTCGTGATAAACTTGCTACCAGAGCAGTTCCATCCTTGGGTTGTCTACAAGCCGTGTCTAGTAGAGTCTTGTCTATGGTGTGTTGTGCACTACACTTATAAACAGGAGGCTACAGGGCATTTAGGATGGTTGTCCTTCTTCCTTATCTTAGATCGTGCGTTAGAGCCGTATTATCAGGATTCCTTTTCTAATAACGTATTCTAATTTCAGCGATGCCTTTGATGAGAAGAGCTTCAGCTGGCCAGAGAGGCAAGGTTGTGACAGATGAGGGTACCAGTTGGGTGCTACCAGTGGATATGGGCCATGGTGAGTCCCAAAGTGAGGCCCCATCTCAGTCTTCTTAGAGCCCTTCTGTCCCAGAGGATCCCAGAGGGGCTGCAGCTACTGCAGCTACAGCACCCCTAGTCCTTCCACATGATACACCCGGCCAGGAGGTATGAGATGCTATTCTGTTATTAACTCAGTTGGTAGCTGCTTAGGCCCAGCGTCAGGGTACAGTTGTTGTTATGCTAATAAGGTTGTTCGAGACTTCAACAATTTGGACCCTCCAATATTTACCGGATCAACCAAATAAGGACCCGAAGAATTTTATAGATCGAATGCAGAGGACATTGAGGGTAATGCATGCTTCTGACACTGGGTCAGTAGAGTTGACTTCTTATCATTTGCGGGATGTTGTCGTCCAGCGGTATGAGACTTGGGAGTTGTCTAGAGGGATTAATGCACCTCTAGCAGTATGGCAGGAGTTCACTGAGGCCTTTCTTTGATACTATTTTCCAGCAAAGACCCGAGGGCTTGAGTTGATAGATTTTTGAATCTACACCTAGGGAATATAAGTGTACGGGAGTATAGTGTTCACTTTAACTCACTAGCCAGATATACTCCCATGATTGTAGCTGAGATGAAGGATTGGGTACACTGATTTTTTATTGGACTTGGGCCATATTTGATTAATGATTGCATGAAGCGCATCACTTTAGGAGGGCATGGATATCTCTCGTATTTTGGCATATGCTCAGGCTTAGAGGAGCGGAAGCAGCAACAGCGGGCTGATCGAGTGCTTGATAGGGGTGAAAGTAAGAGAGCTAAATCATCTAGTTCCTTTGGCGAGTTTCGAGGTGGTCATAGACAGCAGTTTCCTAGGTGTCCTGTCTATTCAGCGACTAGTGTGCCTTCCCAGTTTCTAGGACTGAAGTTTGATCGACCCACTTATTTTGGGTCAGGCCAGAGTTTCAGGGCTTCCGATTCCTAGTTCAGGGGTGATTCTGGTCAGATGAGGCCATCTCTACCACGATGCGCTCAGTGTGGTAAGTTACACGCCAGACAATGCCGGTTGGGTTTAGATGTGTGTTATACCTGGGGTCATCCAGACCATATTATCCAAGATTGTCCGTCGAAAGGTGGTGGAGGTGTAGTTCAGCCGTCAGGATCTGCAGCTGATTCTTTGTCATCGGCACGCCTCTTGGGCAGGGTTCTCAGACATCAGTTGGTCATGGTAGAGGCAGAGGTAGAGCATCTATCTCAAGCGGTCCTCGAAACCGCATCTATACATTGGTTGGTCGGTAGGATCTTGAGTCGTCACCTGATATTGTTACAGGTATACTAGCAGTCTTCTCATGACGTGTAAGAATTAATAGATCCAGGCTCTACTTTATCATATGTCACTCTTTTTATTGCTGGTAAGTTTGGGATAGAGCCTGAGATGATTAGGCCTTTTGAAGTGTCTGCTTGGAGATCCAGTGATAGCTAGACGAGTATACAGGAATTGTGTAGTTATAATCTGCAATCGTCATATCGTAGCGGACTTGATTAAGTTGGATATGGTAGACTTTGATGTTATTATGGGTATGGACTGGTTGGCTTCTTGGTATGCCAACGTTGATTGCAGAATAAAAATGGTTCGGTTTTAGTTTCCAGGAGAGTCAGTGCTGGAATAGAAAGGTATCTGACTTCGCCGAGAGGTAGATTTATTTCCTATCTCAAGGCGAGGAAGACGATTGCAAAGGGTTGTATTTATCACATGGTTTGAGTCCAGAATGCAGAAGCAAAACCACCGACCCTTCAGTCTATTCCAGTGGTTAATGAATTCCCAGACGATTTTGTAGGCGAACTTCCAGGCATTCCGCCAGAGCGGGAGATTGACTATCGATGTACTGCCAGATACTCAGCCTATAGTTATTCCCCCTTATAGGATGGCCCCCGCTGAGTTGAAGAAACTGAAGGAGCAGTTGAAAGATTTGCTCGAGAAGGGCTTTATTAGGCCTAGTACATCGCCGCGGGGAGCACCAATGTTATTTGTAAGAAAGAAAGATGGATCATTGCGGATGTGTATAGATTACAGACAGATGAATAAGGTAACGATAAAGAACATGTATCCGCTCCCGAGGATTGACGATTTATTTGTTCAGTTGCAGGGTGCAAGATGTTTTTTAAAGATAGACTTGAGGTCAGGTTATTATCAGGTCAGGGTCAGATAGAAAGATATTTCAAAGATAGCATTCAGGACCAGATATGGTCATTTTGAGTTTTTTGTGATGTCTTTTGGGTTGACTAATGCGCCAGCAGTATTTATGGATTTGATGAACAACATATTTAGACCCTTCTTAGACCAGTTTGTGATTGTGTTTATCGATGATATTCTAGTCTACTCTCGATCAGAGGCTGAGCATGCGGATCATTTGCGTGTTGTGCTCAGGGTTCTTCAGGATAAGAAGTTGTATGCGAAGTTCTCTAGATGTGAATTCTGGTTGAACTTCGTGGCTTTCCTCGGACATATTGTATCAGATGAAGGCATCAGGGTCAACATTCAGAAGATAGAGGCCGTGAAGACTTGGCCTAGACCCACGACACTGACAGAGGTTCATAGTTTTCTAGGGTGGGCAGGATATTACAGGAGATTTGTAGAGGGCTTCTCCTCTCTTTCCTCACCATTGGTGAATCTGACTCAGAAGGCAGCTAAGTTCCAGTGGACAGACGCTTGTGAGCGGAGTTTTCAGAAGTTGAAGAACAGACTGACTTCAGTGCCAGTTTTGGCACTTCCAGAGGGATCAGAGGATTATGCTATCTATTGTGACGCCTCGGGCGTCGGATTGGGTTGTGTGTTGATGCAGCCCGGTAAGGTTATTACTTATACTTCTAGGCAGCTGAGGAAGCACGAGAAGAACTATCTGACCCATGATTTGGAGTTAGCTGCGATGATTCATGCACTTAAGGTTTGGAGACACTGTTTATATGGTGTCCGTGTTGATATTTACATAGATCATAAGAGACTTCAGTATATCTTTCAGCATAAAGAGTTGAATTTACGTCAGAGAAGCTGGTTGGAGCTGTTGAAGGATTGCGATTTTGATATTCTATACCATCCAGGGAAAGTGAATGTAGTAGCCGATGCCCTTAGTCGACGATCTATGGGTAGTTCTTGCGAGCAGAGAAAAAGTCTAACGACCCATTTGGCCGTTATAGCCGTTTCGATGCTTTGACCCTTTTCTGAGCTTGTTTAGCTCACATTTGACAAGAGAGAACCAATGACACGCTTTCCGAGGTCTTTGGTTATGACTTGGGTGACTTTGTGGGAAATTTGAGCTTAAAGCGAAAAACTCAAAGTTAACTTTTTCGTAAACAAACCTTTTTTGGGAATCCGTCGATTCTGAGAGGTACGGATGGTCTTTAGAACTTGTATGTATATTCAGTTCGGTTCCCAATACACTCGGGTGCATTTTGGAACTTGAGTTGAGAAGTTATTTTTGAGGTATCGGGGTTGACTTGATCAACGAGACCACCATTCAAAATTTCGAGGCCACGAGTGCGTTCGTAGTGTGTTTTTATGTATGTCTGCATATATGGGTTATGAACAGATGGCCTCGGGTGATAGTCGGGATTTTGAGTTGAATTAGTGAAAAAATTAGGAATTTTTGGTGTCTGGTGCCTGCTATGGCGGCACCAAGACCGCGGCAGCGTTACCGCTTTAGTAGTGGCCCTGCCGCTGTAGCGGCCATGTGTAATTTGGGTAGGACCGCTGAAGCACTGAAGGGGGCGTGGAAGCGGGTGATGCGCTGTTAGATTCATTAAATGAGTGTTAAAAGCCCTAAGTCCTTCATTCATTACCACTCCAAAAATAGAGCTATTGGGAGCATTTCAAGGCATTTCTTGGGGGAAAATCATTGTGGCAAGTCCTTCCATCTTCATTGCTATTCCATATTCCATTAATCACCTTAGGAATCCATTAATCATGCTAGTTTCATTAAGAGCTTGAGGAAAAGAGGGTTCAATGGGCTCTTCATTCTAGGCTGTTAAATCTTGATTTATTAATTGGGTTAGCTTCATTAAGCATGGATTTGATGACTAGAAACTATTATTGCATGATTTCTTCCTAATTAGTGGCTAATTTATGAAATTGGAAGTTAGGGTTCACACCCAAATTTGGGGGTTTTGCCTAGAATCTGAATTTAAGTGACTTGTTAGTTCTTCTATCTTATAATTGATGGGAATTGACCACCTTTAATTTCATGTTGAGACCTATAGATTCCTTATTCCATATTTCTAGTTCATAAACCCCATTCCATAGGTTGGGATTTGGGTCTTGAATAGAAGTAAGATTTGAATGTTGTTTCTTCTTTATTCTAATTTCATGATTTGGATATGATTAGACTTCCATTATCTCGAGATTCAAAGGAAGGGAAAGACTAAGGTTTGACTATTGGAGACTTTGCTGTTCGGCTCTCCAGGTAGGTTACGGCTTACCTTCTAGTTAGACTTCAGTTAACAAAGCATATGTATAGTCAGTTTGTGTTGGAGAAAACATGTGGACCTTTAGGTATGAGGTCAGGTTGAATATTGTCTTAGGTTGGGCCTTGTTGTGTGATTTGGGGGCTAGCCACCCCGTTGCGTTGTTGACTTATCTTGTTCTATTTAATTATTGGCTCGTTGCCACGTTGAAACATCGAATATTGGTGATTAGTGAAATATCATGGCAATGATATTGCGGTACTTTACTTGATTGATATTGACATGAAAATTGTAAATCCATTGTTGATAAGATTCAACCTAGGGAAACTCTAAGAAATCATAACCAACAAAAGAAAATAAAAGGAACTTGGGGAAAATGGAAATGAGAAGATAGAAGGATAGATACTAGACCCAAAGGATAATAAATCTATGGGCAAAATTGGGTATATCAAACCCAATCCCTCCCAATTTAATTCAACCCTAAGAACCTAAGCAATTTGAATTCAAAGAAGGACTCAAATGATTCCACAAATTAGCAACCTAATATGAATTCAATGGAACTTGCAACTCAATGCACAACTAAGAAATCACACTTAGTCAATAATCAACCAAAAAAAACTATCTATTAATTAAATCTCTCAAAATATGAGTTCACACAATATTCAAGAAGTCTTCCAAGTGGATGAAAACAACTATATATACTAAAGCCTATTACATCAAAAGGCCCTAAAGTGGCTCTTTTGCAAAAATACCCACATGGGTCTTCAATTGCATCCAAAGTCTCATAACTTGCAATTATGACCTCCAATTGCCATTCTAACCTCATAACTTGCAAGTATGACCTCCAATTGCAATCTTAGCCCCATAGTTGCACTTTTAGCCATTTTGTGCATCTAGCCACTTTGCGACGCATAGCCACTTTGCAACTCTTCCAATGCCAAGCTATCTTCCAAACATCATTTGCTCTCTTACGTGGGTCCACAAGTGTCTCCAACGTCCTCTTCCATGCCCTTGAGCCATTAGCATTGATCATGCCCTTTAGGATCATATCATCCTCCCCTTGCTGAAAAGGATTCGTCCTCGAAACTGAACCTTGCAAAAACCAAGGAAAGATAGACAAAAACATAGTCCTCAAGGCATAAGGGTTAGCAGACAAAGCAATAATCATACTTTCATTCCGAGGAAGGACAAACTTGTAGTACACCCACACATCACTAACCATCATAAGCAATGAGAAAACTAAGACACCCATAGATCTAAGATAAGAGACAAGGGGTCTAGTAGACATGAAGTAAGGGTGACCTCCCTTAGGACTAAGTGCAATATTTATAGCAAAATTATCCAAACCTAGAATTATATTCATTGCACTAATCCTATCCAAAAGTGTTCTCAATGTCAAAGTGTCACACCCTAATTTCTTATAGGGCATGATGGGCACCCGACCCTTACTTAGGGCCGAGCGAACCCGCTGACACTCGTCATATTCATAACCATACTGGGCCCGCAAACGTGACACAAGTACATAATGAAAATTTTCTTTTTTTTGAAAACAAACATGCCTTTCATCTTTGTCAAACAAAATAAACTAGCATCGTATGAAATCTGTAAACATATGAAGTTCGTAACATAATGCATAATCATACATCGGCTTACATAGCCGCTTACAAAACTGACATATCACACGCACGACACTGTCTGCAAAGTCTCTAACATAACTTCGGATACCACACAAAAGCACTCTGACTCGGCAGCATCCGGAGGAAATGGAGGTGGCCAATCCAAATTTGGAACATTTTACTTTAACATCACTTACTCATACGTAGTTACGCACGGCATGAAACGCGGCCCCAAGAAAAGGGGGTCATGCGAATATGTCCGAGCATGTAAAGCATGGCATATAGAAAACGAGGTCATAACCAAAGTAAGGAGTGCGGAAAATGAGCATAAAAATCCAGAATACCAAAGGGCTTGCACCTGAAGTACAAAATCATACATAAGCGGTACGGAAGACAAATGTGATAATCCGAATGCCAAAATGCTTAGCTTTCTTTTGTAAAACGTTTTTGTCTCGTATATACGGAAAATAGAACAAATCATATGGTGACATTAACCGCCCGATCATAATCCGGTGTCAAAATCACGTATGCACATCTTTTTACGCGGTCAAGTACCCGGCGACCAATGTCATATACACATACCGCGGTCAAGTACCCAGCGGCCGATGTCACATATACACATACCGCGGTCAAGTACCCGGCGACCAATGTCACATATACACTACCCGGTCAAGTACCCGGCCCCACGATGTCACATATACACATACCGCGGTCAAGTACCCGGTGCCAATGTCACATATACATATACCGCGGTCAAGTACCCATCGGCAATATCACATATACACATACCGCGGCCAAATACCCAGCGGCAATATCACATATACACATACCGCGGCCAAATACCCAGCGGTCAATATCACACATACCGACCCGGGACTCGGCGAAAGAGGTAATAACAAAATGCACCAGCAGAATCGTGGGAATTCATATGCAATGCAAAACACTTACAAAGACCAACAAAGATAATCAAAGCGGTACATATTTATAAGCCAAAATAGTAGTCAAATCGAGGCTTTCTTCCGAATATCACTCGGGAACATATCAAACCGATATATTCAGAAACCATAGTTACGTATCGGAATAATAAGTGTACGAATCATTATTACAAACTCAAAAGATAAGTAAACTGATCGTACTTGAAATCGAAATAATAGTCATATCATATCCTTTCAAAAATCGTCAGAAGTACATAAGGAAAGTCGCGGGGCCCACGGAGGGGTGTCGACTCAAGTCGGGCCCGCCCATAAAAATCATAGTCATTATACGTCATAGAATCATTTACGAGCATATCAAAGCCATCCGGTTGAAACAAAATTCTTTTGAAAGTTACGGACGTTCGTAGTTACAAAACTCTTTTGAAAACAAAACTTTTTATGCAACATTTGAAAACCAATCATACAAGGACATATAAACCATAGCTTGACCATATAAGGATGCCAACACCAAGAAGCAAATAAGCATCGTAAACATGCTCGGACTTTAAGAATAGAATTACCCCCGAAGCTCATAACATATCGTACCTTACTCATATCTAAGACATGCCAAAAGAAGGAAAGGTAAGCTTTACATACCTCGTCTGCTCCCGAAGCTAATCCAAATTTACGTCGTGGACTTTCCAAGATCTACAATACGTCATTAGATATCAAGCATTAGCTAAAGGCATTTAGGAACCCGATTCCAAACAAACACCAAATTCTACAAAAATTTGGGCAGCATTTCCCCTGTATATGCGACACCCCGAGAATTCAACTCGGCCAAATTCATCAACAACAATACCAACAACATACTAGCAACATTAGTAATCAATTCCAAACGTCTTCTAACATTAGCAACCCTTTACTACATAATTCCACAACATTCATTTTCTTCAACTCAATCACTTATATTCAACCCAATATTCATGCTCATACGTTCAATTACTAATCTGAACTCATTCACATAATATTCAAGAATACTTCAAACACTTCACACAATATTTTCAACAATCCAAACAATACTCCGTTTCACCAAATCCTTCCCAAACCCGAACAACACTAACATATTTCCTTCTTCCAAAACTCATAAGTTACACCAACAATCCCTACTTTAACAATGTCATTCTCATAAATATAAAATTTACATTAAAAGCGCATTAACTTCCAAATTAGCCCATAACCATTATAACATCAATTTGAATCATTAAACTTGCATTTTCTTCATAAAATCCACCACGACGACAACTAAAATACTAACTAGAATTAATTCGTTCTTTGTTATGTAACTTGACCCCCTATTCGGCCAACACACCCCCATGAAAATTCCATGATTTTCATCCTTTCCCACACTCTACAACAATCAAAACATGCTAACTAGAATTCAATTCATTACTTCAACATAACACAACACACACACATACAACAAGCTTCCACATCCACGGCTCCACTCCAACTTCCATATTCTCATGAATTTTATTCATTTCCACATACCATAACATGCACAAACCATTCATAACATAAAAAAAACAAGATTAAGCCTTACCACTTTCCCTTTCTTCTTCACTTGACTATGGCTTGTTCTTGCAAGAATAAGTGGTTTGCTTGCTCCAACAATTGTTTCACGTTAAAGAGGACCCTTCAATGGTTGGAATTGCTAGAAGAAATATTTTTTTTGGAAGTGGATTCTTGGCCATTTTTTCATGAATTCTTAGTTTCCAAAACTTCATTTTTGGTCCCAAATTTTCATGAAATGTCTAACTTCCCATAATTCACTTTTAACCCCAAATTTTCTTTATTCCAAATTTACCCTTAACACTCCATACCCATGAAAAGATGAATATGCAACATGTGCATTGAAACAAAAATCAACAAAAATCAAAAATTAAAAGTCTTGTCCATAACTTGTCGCAACCAACTTAGAATATTTCAACGTACAAAGTACGGGGTATAACACAAAGCACGAAAATAACATGAAACACCGGGGTCATAGATATTGTTACACCTCGCATTTTTGCACATTTGAATATCCCGAGTTAATGGCGAGAAGTTAAGGATAAGACCATGTTCTAAAATAATTTTAATGTCGGAGTTGTTAGGAATATTATTTATGAATATTGGTATTGTGAAAATATTGAGAAAGGCTAAGGGCAAGAAGAGAAATTCGCAAAATGGGCCGTGAAAATAATGTGGAAGGTTAGGGACAAAATGGTAATATTAAGGAAAGTCGAGGGGTAAAATAGTAATTTCACCAAGTTCTAGAAAAAAGTCTTGAAAAGGGGCCAAAGCTTATGTGGCAAGATACTTAGTCTTCTTTGATTGAATTTTTATGAAATTTCAAGAGAATTCTAGGAAATAAAAGAAAAGAAAATTCTAGAAAGAATGAAGGGAGGGGCATGTGCCCCTCACATGCATGTAATATATATGTATATATATATGAGGGGTGTTCATATTTTGGGAAGAAGAGAAAGAAAGCAAGAAAGAAAAGAAAAAAGAAGGAGAAAAGCCTATAGGCCATTCGGCCATGGCAATTCCTACAACAACCTTGGGAGAAATTCTATTCAAAAATTATTTCCTACTAATTGAAGGGTCTCTAGCAAGGTGAAGTGATGATTGGTACAATGAAACACATATTTTTTTGGAAGTCACAAATCTTAGTCAAGGAGGAAGATAAGAAGAAAAGGTAAGAATTCTTCTTTCTTTATGTACTATGAATGATTTGTATATGTTGTAGCATGAGGAAATGGATGAAATTCATGAGAGTGTGAATGATATGTTGTAGCCGTGCATGTAGGAGCTTGGCCGAATATGTGTGTGATGTTGTAGGAAAGATTGAATTAATTTTATGTGACATATTGGGTGTTGTTGTGGCCGTGTGTTTGTATGGTTATGTATATAAGTATGGGGCCGTGTGTGCATGGGAGTTGTGTAGGATGGATGAGTTAAATATATGTAGTATGTTAGTTGTTGTTGGAATGTGTAGAAATGGATAAGAAGGCATGAAAAATTCATGAAATATATGCATACTTGGTTATGGCCGAATGGAGTGTTGTTTGTGTAAAAATGATGAATTAATTTTAGTTAGTGTTTTGATTATTGTGGTTGTGGATTATATGGTGAGAATGAAGGTGGGATGATTTGAAGTGAATTTGGAATCATTGAAGAAGTTAGTGTGACTTTGGTGTGGTTTCTTATAATTGTAGGAATGAGATTGATGATGTGTAGAATAAATTTAATGCATGAGCTTAGAAGTGAGATACTTGTTTGAAAGATTGTAAGTTGAGTTGTGGTGATTGAATTTGAAAAAAAAGGAATTAAGTCGTTATTGTTCTTGTTGAATTGAATATAATTGTTGGTAATGTTGTTAGTTTGGCCGGGTTGTATTCCCGGGATTGTTGTTGATTGAAATCGGCCAAGTTAAACTTGGTGGCATGGTATGTTTACAGGGGAAATGCTGCCGAAATTTCGGTAGCCAAGTTCATTTAAGAATCCAACTCTAAAGGCTTCTAATCAAGGTTTGGTAAACAGGACCAAATTGTAGATTTTGGTAGATTTGCAACTTGGATTTGGAGTGGAAGGAGCGGAAAGAGGTATGTAAGACTTCACTTTCCTTCTTTGGCATGTCGTAGACGTAGTAGGCTTGAACACGGGCCTCGGGGATAATTCCTTTCTTAGAAAACCGAGATTGAAATCGTTACTATTCATTCGGTAGAATTGAACTAGAAATTGTGTGAAATGTTGAAAAAGCTTCCTAAACCTCTAGAACTCGCATAAATAGGACCCGACTAACCTAAAACCCTCACAAGCAATGCCATGACATGTAACATATGTAAATTTGGTACGCCGCCTCATTTGACCCGAGGTGGGCCCATTGTTTCCCGGATTTTCCTTATTGTTCCGCTTGACTTACTCTGAAGCTGAATCCAAAAGAAACCTTTGATCCCTATTCGTTATCAACCGACAAGTACTATACTTATCCCAATGAGAATACTTCTATGGCAATAATGATAACGATGATGTAGAAAAGAGAATATGCTTACGATCAGTATGACCAAAATGATTCCATGACCAAGATTTCTAAGTGAAGGATTCAATGTGAATACGAAGGTGACACTATGTTCTACGGATTTCAAGGTCTATAAATTGACGTCTATGATGCCTTATGCTCCTGTCCTATGATTTCTCATGATGTCACTCTCCATTGATAGTCTCGCCCTATTACTAGTTCTTTCGGGGTGAGATAAAGCGCCCATGATTATTTCATAATACAATCGGAGGTTTCCGACCTTATGTCACTCCGATAGTTACATGATTTTCCTTGGCTCTCATGCATCTTTGCTATGACATGATATATGTATAAGTATATATGTATATGTATATGGGGAAGATGGGGAAAAAGGGCCGGGCGCTATAGACGCACGCCCACGATCGGTTGGAGAATGATATGATACCGTCCCGGACGCGGGATGCCCGGACGCGGGATACGTGGTTAAATGGATCGGAGCCGACGCCTCGGCAATAAGACATGTTCTATTTTCTGTATATATGAAATAAAAGTGTTTTCAAAGAAACTGAAGTACAAAGTATATGGATCGGGCTGCACGTTCCGCAAAGAATGTATATGGATCGGGGCACGTTCCGCGAAGAATGTATGTGGATCGGGCCGCACGTTCCGCAAATACTAAGCATGCATGGCATCCGCCCCGAGTGGCACTCACATGTACAAAGTTACTCCTTTATCCTATGATACGGTCTATGTTTCCATACGGTTATTACTACGCACGGTTACGCTTTCATACGTGACATGCTTCATATGTACGAATACATGACTTCCCATGATATGTCTCATGTGTACCGAATACTCTCTTTATATGATATGCTCTCTGACTCTTACTATGTTGTTATCGTTCACGTCTTACATACTTAGTACATTGCTCGTACGACCCCTCTTCTTCGGGGGGGGGCTGCGTTCATGCCACGCGAGGTACACCGGACGGATAAAAGCCGGGATAGAAGATGTTCCGGCGAAGTTGGCAAGCTCCATTTGGCCCGGAGTGTAGCCGAGTCGGTACACGTGTCGATTTCCGATTACGGTTAGAGACTTTGCGTACGAGTCGTGGGTACCGAAGTTAGTCTGTCAGTGGCTTCATAGGCCAAAGTGTCGGTTTGTATTATGATACAGGTTATATACAGTTACAAATTCGAATTTCTCGGAAAGCAACAGAAATAATATTTTAGTAAGCTTTGTCATATGTATTTGACTTAGAGGAAAAAAAAAACTTACGCATGGAATAAGAGTCAGAGGGTTCGCTCGGCCCTAGGTAAGGGTTGGGTGCCCATCACACCCTAATCAAGATTGGGGTGTGATAGATATAGACATGCCTCAAGTTACTTTGCACAAATCCATTATGTAGATTATCCTTAAAGAGAGAATATGGAATTAAAAGTTGGAAATGAAAGAAAACAAATCCACTCTCAAAAGGAACAATAGAAGCACAAGTTCCAACACTAGGTGGACACAAATTGGTCTTACAAAAAGACTCAATTCGGTCATCATAAGGATCAACTAGTGTGAGGGCACTCTCAACAAGGACATCCTCATTAATTATCAAAGATCCAAGGTGCTTCAAATAATAAAAAACTCTATCCTCACTCAATTGTCTATTTAGCACAAAATGTACCTCCACGTTCGTTAGAGTATAAGGAATAACTTTGTTACCTTGGAGTTCAAGCACATGTCTTTTGTTACCTTGGTCAAGTTCCTTGCATTGACTTTCCTCTTCGGAGGAGGTTGGAAGTACTTCTCTCTCCAACGGGACTTGGTGATCTTTGGGTCTTGTCTCCCTGGGATGATCATCTTCATGAGTACCTATAAAGGAAACAAGACAACTAGAAGAAGTAGAATAGTTAGAAGGGTTAGTAGGAGTTGGTGATAACCCCCTCACATCACCACATATCACCTCTCCACCCATCATGTCCTTCAAACAAAAGTTTGGTTTGGCAACCATACACCTTTTTGCTTTCTCTTGAGTTGAACCTTGTTCTCCTTGAGCAACCAAGGTCTCATTTTCACTACCCTCCGTATCCCCTATTTGAACCCTCTTACGAAGCTCCTTCATGATTCTATAGTCTTCACTAAACTCATAGGGAGTCAAAGGAGCAAGGGTGAATTTCTTGCCATCCAACACAAATGAATACTTGTTGGATCTTCCACTATGTTGAGCATCCCTTTCAAATTGCCAAGGCCTACCAAGCAAGAGGTGACATGCTTGCATTGGCACCACATCACATAAGAGTTCATCTTGATACCTACCAATGCTAAATTTGATAACGGCTTGCTTGGTTACCCTCATTTCACCACATTCATTGAACCATTGGAGCTTGTAGGGGTAAGGGTGTTTTCTTGTAGCGAATTTCATGGTCTCAACCAAAAATTGGATTACGACATTGGTACAACTCCCACCATCAATGATCAATGAACACACCTTGTCCACTATCTTGCACCTAGCATGAAACAAATTCTCCCTTTGGTTAACCTCTTCTCTAACTAGTGCCCTCATGGCTCTTCTAACTACAATAGCAAATTTCAATCTTTCCTCCATTTTTTCTCCTTCATCACTTTCAGTGCCTCCCTCATTCTCACTTTTTTCTCCCTTCTGATCAACACCAACCCCGCCCTCATCTTCCTCATCGGTTTGGTACCTATCCTGTAAGACCATAATTTCTTTCCTATTGGGACATTCACTTGAAATATGTCCTCTACCTTGGCATTTGAAACATTGAATGGTAGATGGACGCGAGAATTTGGGTTTAGCATTGTTACCTCCTTTGGCTTGGTCGCCTCCTCTAGCTTTGTAGTTAAACTTAGCTTGAGGAGTGAGAGAAGTGATCTTAGGCTTCTCCTAAGTGGACGTCTTCCACTTCTCTTTCCCTTGGTTCCAAGTTGAAGATGGAGTGCTCTTGGCTTTGTAAGCCTTTTCGTCTTTCAAATCCGCTTCAACCTTGGAAGCATCATGAAAAGCTTCCTCTAAGCTATTATAAGTTTGTAGCCTCATGGGTTTGGAAATCTCCTGATTTAAGTTGTCTACAAATCTTATGAGAGTCTAATTCAAATGCTCCTCAATCTTGGACTTCATCCTCAAGTTTTCGAACTCATCAAAGTACTCCTCAACACTCTTGGAGCCTTGCTTCAACATGTATACCCTTTTAAGAACTTCTTGATAGTATGTCAGAGGTAGATACCTTGCTTCCATGAGCTCAGTCAACTCTTCCTAAGTAGGAATGTCAAAAATTTGGCGTTGAGCTCTATTCCGCTTCTTGGATTCCCACCAAGTTGATGCATATTCCTCAAATTAGGTGAGGGCATACCCTGCCTTCAAAGCTTCCGACACATTTTTGGTGAGGAATATCCTCTCACATTGCAATTTCCATTCAAGGAACTCCTCGGGATCACTACTTCCTTTGAACTTGGGGAGTGTCATCTTGATGGTATTCAAATTTCGATCATTATCTCCACGCTTCTCATGTCTATGCCATCTTCCTCGGTCATCATGACCTTGGAATCTTGTATCATGGCCTTAAAATCTCCCAAAGCCATCATATCTTCCTCTACCTCAGTTATCCATTGGACCTCGCCTTCCTTTATTACGGGGTTCATCCCACCACCTTTCTTGTTGAATCTCCTCAACCTCCTCATCAAACAATGGGTTTTGGAATTTGTTTTGGAAGGGATCTTGTTGTTGGTTTTGTTGAGGTGCTTGGGGAATGTTTTGTGTGGTTCTTTGTGGTATTGGATCCTTTTGGGTTATTTGGTACATTTGGGGATAGGTTTGCCGGTTGGTGTTTTGGAAGGTGGGTGGTTGGTTTTGCGGAGCTCTTTGGGTAGGCGAAGAAGTAGTAGGGGGATGGCACAAGGCATGTGCTTGTCTGGGTGTAAGAGTCGGGGTCGTTTCCATGTTCTTACCTAATTCCCCTTCAACATGAGAGTGGGAAGTTCCCACTCTACTTGAGGATTCAACTTGCACCACCTTCGCCTCCAAACTATCTATCCTCGCCGTCAATCCACCCACATTCGCCGTTAATGTCGACAATTGACTAATGATCATGTTCATCGAACTCACCAAGTATGATGGTTCTTCCCCCTCATGAGTACAATCTCCTTGATTAGACATTATAACCTGCAAAACTAACAAATGACGTTAGTAGTAAAAGTCTCATGTCACTCGTATTGAACTCTCAACCTTACCATACTCCATGCTCTTTCGAAGTTGTTGATGAATCGCTTGACCAATCAAATTCACACGGTTGCTTATCCTTTATGGTACAATGGATTCTTGTTTAGATGAATGACGGACGACTCAAAGCAAAACGGATGAGAGCCAATAAAATTTCAATGAAATAAAACGAAGAAAATCTTGAAAGAATTTAGTACGAAAAAAATGCGGACACAAGAACTAGTAAACACAAGTAGGAACAACTACTAAATGGCTACTAGTTGAGAGACACAAGAAAATGGAATGCTAAAATTGGAGAAATAAATAAAATTTTGGGCTCGGGTAGCTGATAACTTGAAAACGCGGCCTTGAAGCCCCAATTGATCTAAGGTATCAATTTGAAACAACTAAATTTTTAAAATTTCTATACTTTTTTTTTTTTTTTTTTTTTTGGTTCCCTACCAAAGGATTAGGGACACAAACCAACAAGCAATTCTAAGAAATTTTTTGGAATTGAAATGAATTAAGAACAAGATTTGAGGCTTGAGAAAGAGATGAAAGTGAAAGGAATCGAGGTTGAATAGAAAATATGACTGGTCTTCACCAAATACGTTCTGTGTTTTGATATACGGTCCGTATTGTGAAATACGACTGGACCCCCCTCCCCCCACAGTTATACGACTAACCCCTTGAAGTTTACGGACCGTAAAGTGAAATACGGTTCGTATACTTAAACCATATTTAAGGATCAGTCCTAGAGACAGAATACTCAACTTTGGACCTCACTTTTTACGAGTTGATATACGGTCCGTAAAGTGAAATACGGGCCGTATTTAAGGATCCCTTTTTTCGAGACAGTGACCTCAACTTGAGGACCACTTGGACACGTTTCAATTTACATGCTACTATACGGTCCGTAAAGTGAAATACGGGCCGTATTTAGTGATGTCTTTCAAAAACAGTGAGCTCGTTACGCTTCAGTGAATATTATTGTACCTCGATTGCCTCGGGATTTGTGCAAGATTTTTTGAATTTTGCTGACCTCTTGGGACTCACTCAACCTTGTATTTACCCTTTTTGGCTAGAAAAATAACTTTTCAACTTTTGACTTGGATTCCTTGGATCTAACTTTCCTTTTTATCTTCTTCTTCACCAGGAACAAGGATGAACAATGAAGAACACCCAAAAACCCAATGTAGCAAAAATCAACTTGTTTTTGTCTCAATTTTCAGATCTGAGCTCCTTTCCACCTAGACAACAAAGCCCAATATTAATCGAAGCTCAATTTTACCAAAATCAACTAAACCCACTTTGAGTTCTTCAAGCTTTGATGAAGATTCAATGGTGAAAACTTCAAAACCCACCCAAACAACTTCAAACTTCGGATTTAGATGTTTTCCACCATACCAAACTCAAATCTAACTTCAAAAAAAAAATAAATCAAACCACAATAACAATTTTTTAACTTTTTTGGATTTTTTATTTTTTTTTATTTTTTTGGGATTTTCAAATTTTGAGCCTAGGATTAGAAATTGTAGGAACAATCTCTTAGCCTATGCTCTGATACCAAATGATAAGATTCAACCTAGGGAAACTCTAAGAAATCAAAAACAACAAAAGAAAATAAAAGGAACTTGGGGAAAATGGAAATGAGAAGATAGAAGGATAGATACTAGACCCAAAGGATAATAAATCTATGGGAAAAATTGGGTATATCAAACCCAATCCCTCCTAATTTAATACAACCCTAAGAACCTAAGCAATTTGAATTTAAGGAAGGACTCAAATGATTCCACAAATGAACAACCTAATATGAATTCAATGGAACTTGCAATTCAATGCACAACTAAGAAATCACACTTAGTCAATAATCAACCAAAAAAAACTATCTATTAATTAAATCTCTCAAAATATGAGTTCATTGGGATAATCCGAGCTAACTATGATAAGTTAAGGACAAGACTATTTCGGGATACGAGGTAGAGACTTTTAACCACGATCTTGTTTTAAGACATGAGTTGCTTATGATTTTATTGGTATGAAATATTAAGGAAAATTTGGGGTTAAAAGTTAATTTAGGAAAGTTATTAATTCATGAACAAAAGGGCCAAGTGGCCGTGCAAGGGGTGTGGGCCATGGTCTACATGGATGCATAATATATGTAGTCAAAAGATGACTAAGTAATTATATTCATCATCTTCACCCCTTAGAAGCTTATAGAAACTTGGAGAAAAAAAAGAGGAGCCATTCGGCCATAGCTAGCCGAGCAAGGTCCATGAAAAATTGATCAAAAAAATATTTTCTTCTAGCAATTCAACCAATTGGAAGGTCCTTGTTAACGTGGAGTAGTTGTTGGAGTCAACAAACCACTCGGTTTCATCATTTACAACCCTAGCTAAGTTGTGGAGTTAAGTGGAAAAGGTAAGGTTTAATCTTCTTTTTCATATGTTATGAATGATCTATACATGTTGTAGTGTATGGAAATGGATGAAAATCATGAAACTTGTATGTTGGGGTGGTGGCCGAATATGGGTTGTTGTGTATGGCAAGGAATGAATTAATTTTATTTAGTGTTTTGGTTGTTGTTGTTGTGGATTCTATGTTGATAATGAGAGTTTAATGATTCAAGCTGAAGTTGTAATTATCGTGGGCTGTTTTAGAAGCCAACGTGATTTTAATGTAGTTTTTATATTTATGAGAATGACATTGTTAAAGTGTGGATTGTTGGTGTAATTCATGAATTTCGGAGAGAGGAATGTGTTGTTGTTGTTCTCGGGTTTGGGGAGGTTTCGGGTGGAATGGTGTTTTGGTTGGGTTGTTTTGAATATTGTGCGGGTTGTTTAAAGTGTTCTTGAATCGTGTTTGAATGATCTCGGATTAGTACTTGAACATGTGAGCGTTGATGTTGGCTTGAATGTGTGTAGTTGAATTGACTGTAAATGGAATGTTGTTAAATTATGTAGAAAAGAGTTACTAACGTTAGAATGCGTTTTGAATTGATTGTTGATGTTGTAAACATCGTTGTTGGTATTATTGTTGATGATTTGGCCGAGTTGAATTCTCGGGGTTGTTAAATTTATAGGGGAAATGCAGCCCAAATTTCTGTAGATTAAGTGCTAGCTTGGGATTGAATTCCTAAGTGCCTATAACTAATGTTAGTATCTAATGACGTTGTTGTAGATCTTAGGGAGCCCGAGACTTGCGTTTGGATTAGCTTAGGAAGCGGACGAGGTATGTAAAGCCTAACCTTTCTTTCTTTTGGCATGTCTTAGTTGTAAGTAGGCTATGATACGAGCCTCGGGGTAACTCTATTCTTACGATCCGAGCATGTCTACGATTCTTATTCACTTCTTGACTTTTGCATTCTTAATATGGTCGAGCTATGGTCTTTATGTCTTTTGTATGATTGGATTTCAAAGGTTGCATAAAAAGTTTTATTTATAAAGGGTTTTATGTTGAATAATGTCTCTAACTTTCATAGACGGGCTTGGATCGCTTCGATACGTTCGTAGAAGATTCTATAGCGTATAATGGCTCTAACTTTCATAGGCGGGCTCGGATTGGTTTGATACTTGTCTGTGGTCCCCGAGACTTTCCTTTGTATGGTTCTATTGACTTTTTGAAAGAACTTAATAGGGCTATCATCCCGACCCCCGAGTATGGTCAGTCTACTTATCTATTGAGTCTGTAATGATGATTTTATGCATTTGGTTGCTCACGACTCTGCTCGTGCATACTGTTGTTGCATCATTCGCCGAGTCCCGGGCCGGTTATGTCGTCGTGCGCACTATGTTATATTCCGGAGTATGATGTCGTGCGCAAATGTCGGGGTGGCGACCATGTTCCCTGAGCCCCATGCATGATTTGTGTTTCGAAACAAAATATTTTGGTATTTTGCATCTTGTACTTATTTACTTTGTACTTCTTGTTCCGGTTATGATGTTTACTGTATTTCATGCTTTGCATACTCAGTACATATTCCGTACTGACCCCCTTTCTTCGGGGGCTGCGTTTCATGCCCGCAGGTACAGACGCCCACTTTGGTGATCCGCCAGCTTAGGACACCTATTCTGCTATCTTGGAGTGCTCCTTTGTTCCGGAGCCTATATTTTGGTACATACTCTTCCGTTGTATATGCATATGGTTATTCAGGGGTACGACGGGGCCCTGTCCCGTCGTATGATTCTGTGTTACTCTTAGAGGTCTGTAGACATATATGTGGGTTGTGCATATTACTGTTCAGTTTTGTTCGTATGATTTATGTTTTGGGCCGTCCCATTCACTGTGGCAGCCTTGTCGGCTTGCGTTTGTATATATTTTGGGACGTTGTGCTTTATGATAGCCTTGCTGGCTTCTGTGATATATAGATTTGTATATGCGACAATCTGAAACTACGTATGATCTTTGTCTATGTATAAGTTGTTGTATGCCGATTCTGGTTAATGAGTATGTATGGGTGCCCAGCTCGGGCACTAGTCACGGCCTACGGGGTTGGGTCGTGACAGAAGTGGTATCAGAGCAGTTCGTCCTCGGAGTGTCTACAGACCGTGTCTAGTAGAGTCTTGTTTATCGGTGTGTTGTGCACCACATCTATAAACAGGAAGCTACAGGACATTTAGGATGTTATCTTTCCATCTGATCCTAGATCGTGCGGTAGAGCTGTATTATCAGGATGACTCCTCCCTAATGAATTGTTATGTTTTCAGCGATGGCTCCAAAGAAGGCGACAGCTGCCCAGAAGGGCAAGTCGACGGCGGTGGAGAGACCAGCGAGGCCGGAGAGTTACTAGGGCCCGTGCCCGGCGAGCCGAGATTGTGCTCGGTCGGCGAGCTCGCTGCCGTCACCGTCGGAGGAGCATAGGGCGGCAGGCCGGCTGCGGATCGGGAGGCGGCTCCACCGTCGGCTCCGGGGTTCCCGTGCCCGACCCTCCAGCTCCCCAGCCTGGGGCGGAGGATAGGGCTATGAGAGATGCGATCCAGTTGCTGACCAGACTAGTGGCGGGACAGGCTCGTAGGCACGGATTGGGAGGTGATCAGGCAGACCGACATGATAGTTTGAGGGCCCGTGATTTCCTGACTTGCAATCCTTCAGAATTCTTTGGGTCAAAGCCCGCGGAGGATCCCCAGGAGTTTATTCGGCAGATGCAGCGTACGTTGCGGTTAATTAAGGCTTCCGAGACTGAGTCTGTCGAGCTGGCTTCATATCGGTTGCATGATGTAGCTGCTAATTGGTACGAGTCCTGGGAGTTGTCTAGGGGCGAGGGTGCTCCTCCAGCGGTGTGGGATGAGTTTACGAGAGGCCTTTCTTGGCCACTTTTACGCACTCCGGAGATGCGGCGAGCTAGGGTTGACGATTCTGCCGGTTGAGACGAGAGGGCGGAGCGTTCGGGAGTATAGTCTAGAGTTCGACTCACTGGCCAGATATGCACCCACTATTGTAGCTGATATGACCGACAGGATGCATCGATATGTGATAGGGTTGGATCTCTATTTGGTTGATAGCTGTATGGTGATGGCTTCTCAGCCTGGTATGGATATTGCACGGGTACAGGCACATGCCCAGGGTATGGAGGATCGACATAGAGGGCGTCAGCCTGACAGAGATTATGACAGGAGCCAGCCCAAGAGGGCTAGATCAGCAGGTTATTTAGGGGAGTCTCGAGGCAGGCAGCCTCAGCAGCGGCGAGTAAATATCCTTCCCGGCCCGGCACGGAGTACACCCCCGCGGTTCTGGGTAGGAGACCTGATAGTATAGGATATTCAGGAGCAGGTCAGAGCTCCAGGGCTTCGGGTTCGCAGGTGGACAGAAGTTCCGGCCACCCATACCTCGGTGTTCTCACTGTGGGAGATACCACCCTGGAGAGTGTTATCGTGCTACGGGTGCATGTTTTTCCTGTGGCCGTCAGGGCCACCTTATGAGAGATTGTCCGCGTGGGGGTAGTCCCGGTGGTGCGGCTCGGCCCTGCGGGTCGATTCTTTGGTTCATCGTCCTCTTCTGTAGCTATGCGCCCTGTGGGGCGGGGTATGCCGACACCAGTAGGCCGCGGTAGAGGCCGTGGCGGAGCTTCCAGTTCTAGCGGTCCTTCGAACCGTATATATGCCTTGGCTAGCCGACAGGATCAGGAGGCGTCACCTAATGTGGTTACAGGTATATTATTGATCTTCTCCCGAGATGTATATGCATTGATAGATCCAGGCTCTACTTTATCGTATATTTCTCCCCTTGTTGCTAGTAGAATTGGGATAAAACCCGAACCGATAGAACCATTCGAGGTAGCTACACTGGTAGAAAATTCTGTTATAGCCAGGCAGGTATATAGAGATTGTTCGGCGATTATATGTGGCCGTTGCACTAAAGCAGATCTGATAGAGCTAGATATGACTGAGTTCGATGTTATTATAGGTATGGATTAGCTAGCTTCTTGTTATGCTAACGTTGATTATCAGAAGAAGGTAGTTCACTTCCGATTCCCAGGAGAACCGGTTATAGAGTGGGCAGGAAATACAGCATCGCCGAGGGGTAAGTTTATTCATACCTCAAGGCAAGAAAGATGGTTAGAAAGGGTTATATTTATCATCTGGTTCGTGTACATGACACAGCGAAAGCACCGACTCTTCGGTCGGTCCGGTGGTTAATGAATTCCCGGATGTATTTCCGGATGAGCTTCCGTGTCTTCCTCGAGCGAGAGATAGAGTTCACTATAGATGTCTGCCGGACACTCGGCCCCCATATCTATTCCTCCGAACAGAATGGCACCTGCGAGAATGAAAGAATTGAAGGAGCAGCTGAGGGATTTATTAGAGAAGGGCTTCATTAGGCCTAGCACATCACCTTGGGGAGCGCCGGTATTGTTCGTGAGAAAGAAAGATGGGTCGGCTAACGGATGTGTATTGATTATAGGCAGCTGAATAAGGTATCTATAAAGAATAAATATCCCCTCCCCAGGATTGATGATTTATTTGACCAGTTGCAGGGTGCTAGGTGTTTCTCAAAGATAGACATGCGGTCAGGCTATCACCAGGTGGGGGTAAGAGAGGCAGATATCCCAAAGACTGCATTCAGGACCCGATATGGGCATTATGAGTTTAGAGTGATGTCTTTTGGGCTGACCAATGCTCCAGCAGTATTTATGGATCTGATGAACCGGGTATTCAAGCCGTTCCTAGATATGTTCGTGATTGTATTTATTGATGATATCCTGGTCTATTCACGATCAGAAGAGAGCATGCGGATCATCGAGGGCGATGCCCAGGTACTCCAGCACCAGAAATTGTATGCTAAGTTTTCTAAACGTGAATTCTGGTTGACTTCAGTAGCGTTCTTGGGGCATATTATTGGAGCTGATGGTATCCGGGTGGATACACAGAAGATTGAGGCCGTAAAGAATTGGCCTAGACCTACGACACCTACTGAGGTACGTAGTTTTCTGGGGTTAGCAGGGTATTACAGGAGATTTGTGAAGAAGTTTACTTCGATTTCAGCGCCTTTAACGAGGTTGACTCAGAAGATAGCTAAGTTCCAGTGGACTGATGCTTGTGAACGAAGCTTCCAGTTGCTAAAAGAGAAGTTGACTATCGCTCCAGTTCTGACTCTTCCTGAGGGACCAGATGGCTATGTTATTTATTGTGATGCTTTCGGTGTTGGGTTAGGTTGTGTATTAATGCAGCATGGCAGAGTTATAGCCTATGCCTCCCGGCAGCTCAGAAAGCACGAAAGAAATTATCCTACTCATGATCTGAAGCTAGCAGTGGTAATTCATGCTTTGAAGATATGGAGACACTATCTATATGGAGTTCATGTTGATATTTATACGGATCACAAAAGCCTCCAGTATATCTTTAAAGGAAGGAGCAGAATTTGCGGTAGAGAAGTTGGCTAGAGTTGCTGAAAGACTATGATGTTGACATTTTATATCATCCTGGAAAAGCCAATGTTGTAGAAGATGCACTCAGCCGTAAGTCTATAGGCAGCTTGGCGGACGTGCAGCCAGAAAGAAAAGAAATGGTTCGCGAGATCCATCAGCTAGCTAGTCTTGGAGTCCGTCCGGCCGATTCTGAGATATCTTTGGGGATTTGTTCAAGGAATTGCTGAATCCTCTATTATGAAAGAGGTAAAGCGACGTCAGTATGAGGACCCTGTTCTAGCACAGTACAGAGATGCAGCCCTTGTAAAAGAGAAGACCCGGTTCGAGATTACACCTGATGGAGTACTACTACACAGGGGCAGATTATGCGTACATGATTTGTGTTTCGAAACTAAATATTTTGGTATTTTGCATATTGTACTTATTTACTGTACTTCTTGTTCCGGTTATGATCACTTTCTTGTATTTCATGTTTTGCATACTCGGACATATTCCGTCGACCCCCTTTCTTCGGGGTTGCGTTTCATGCCCGCACGTACGACGCCCACTTTGGTGATCCGCCGACTTAGGACACCTATTCGCTATCTTGGAGTGCTCCTTTGTTCCGGAGCCTATATTTTGGTACATACTCTTCCGTTGTATATGCATATGGTTATTCAGGGGTACGGCGGGGCCCTGTCCCGTCATATGATTCTGTGTTACTTTTAGAGGTCTGTAGAAATATATGTGGGTTGTGCATATTACTGTTCAGTTGTGTTCGTATGATTTATGTTTCGGGCGGTCCCATTGGCTGTGGCCGCCTTGTCGGCTTACGTTTGTATATATTTTGGGACGTTGTGCTTTATGATAGCCTTGCTGGCTTCTGTGATATATAGATTTGTATATGCGACAATCTGAAACTACGTATGATCTTTGTCTATGTATAAGTTGTTGTATGCCGATTCTGGTTAATGAGTGTGTATGGGTGCCCAGCTCGGGCACTAGTCACGGCCTACGGGGTTGGGTCGTGACAATGAGTTCACACAATATTCAAGCTAAGTCTTCCAAATGGATGAAAACAATTATTTATACTAAAGCCTATTGCATCAAAAGGCCCTAAAGTGGCTCTTTTGCAAAAATACCCACATGGGTTTTCAATTGCATCCAAAGTCTCATAACTTGCAATTATGACGTCCAATTGCCATTCTAACCTCATAACTTGCAAGTATGACCTCCAATTGCAATATTAGCCCCATAGTTGCACTTTTAGCCATTTTGCGCATCTAGCCACTTTGTGACGCATAGCCACTTTACAACTCTTCCAATGCCAAGTTGTCTTCCAAAAATCATTTGCTCTCTTACGTGGGTCCACAAGTGTCTCCAACGTCCTCTTCTATGCCTTTGAGCCATTAGCATCGATCATGCCCTTTAGGATCATATCAATTGTGGCTTATTGAGTAGCCTTATTATTAACATTACTTGTGTGCCATGTGTGGTACTGTTTGGGATTGAATCGGTTGTCGATATTATATTGCGTCCTATTTATTCTCATTTCCATGATACATTGATATTGTATGGTTATGGTACTGATGATGATAAGTGAGAGAGTGTAGCCTCCAAGGTCTTTGTCGGAGAGCATAAAAATTGATATGAGATTGATATTATGAGGTGCCCATGTGAGGCACGTTGCTAATTGATATGAGGTTGATATGAGATCTTGTCATTGTCATCTTCATACTTAAATCATACATTGAACACTCATCTTGCATATATATATATATATATATATATATATATATATATATATATATATATATATATATATATATATATATATATATATATATATATATAAGGCACATTTGACCGAGGGTGACGATGTGGCCTATATTGTTTCTTGAAAACAGTTGGGAGGTATTATATTGATTGTGCGACCATTCTAGGTTGTGTGATACGGGATGGTCGGCAGGCGTGAAGGGTGGAAAGGTCGTCTCTAGGCTGTGTGTTATGGAGCGACATGGTACTTGGACTTCGTGGGTCCCCCATGGGTCATGACTGTCGAGACGTGATGTTCCGCTTGAGGTATGCGCGTACACGGTATTGATATATGGCCATTGCATTCATTTTATCCATATCATTGCATTGCATTGCACTTGTTGTCATCATTGTGATTGGATTATTATTGTGTTGCGGATACTTGATCGGATACTTGATTGAATATTTTACATGTTATGATGAGTACTTGGAACACTTGAGATTAGATGCTTTAACAATAGGCTTGATCGAATATGATGAGACTGAGAACACTCCGATTTAGATACTTCACTATAGACTTGATCGGTTATGGAACCATGTTGGTAGCTAACGGTTTGAATACTGATGTGAATTGTGGATACTTGAGGACTTGATATGTATTGATGAGACTGTATTATACTTGTACTTGGTTGTGAGCATGCCTATCTTTCATTTACTTTCTGTATATATGTTAGCTAACCGAGGAAGGCCTATGATACCTACCAGTACTTGTTGTTTGTACTGACCTGCACTTGCTGCATTCTTTTATGAATGCAGAGTACCAGGATAGATCTACTTCTACCCCTCGTGGCTGATATTCGAGGATTGCTGATTCGAGTCTCTTCAGGGTGAGCATGAGGACGTTCGCTGCCCGAAGACTCCTCCTATTATTATGTCTTACTTTCCAGTCCGAGACATGATTTTGAGACTATTATGTATTATTATTGTTATATCCCGCATTTTGTACGCTGGGATATTCCGAGTTAATGGCGGAAAGTTAAGGACAAGGCTAGCTTCCGACTTTGTTTTAGGGTGCAAGTTGCTTGTAAGTATTATTGGCATGGAATATTAAGGGCAAATTTGGAATTTGGAAATTTTTATTTATGACTTGTTGAAGAAGTCTTGTGGCCATCCAAGTTGGAGTGGACTATGGCCCACAAGGATGCAAAATGCATGTGATTAAAAGATGACTAAGTAAGTATGGAATTCATCTTTTATTATTTAGAAAATTCAAGAAGCTTGGAGGGAAAGAAAAAGAAAAATCTAGAAAAAATTTTGGAGAAAAAGGAGGGGCATGGCCGGCCATGTGCTTGGTCATGTGCCCACATATATATATATAAGTGATGGTCAAGAAAGACCACACTTCATCATTTTGAGTTCTAGAGAAATCAAGAAAAAGAAAAGAAAAGAGAGAGAGGGGGTTCGGCTACATGGCTGGCCAAATCTGCCCTCCTATTTTTGATCATGGAAAAATATTTTCTTCATGTTTTCCTACTAATTGAAAGGCTCTCGTTAACATGGAGTAGTTGGTGGAGCGAGAAAATCATTCGTTGATGCCATGTGTGAAGCCTAGCCGAGGAAGAACATGAATGGAGAAGGTATGGTTTAATCTTATTTTTCATGTTTCATAGATAATTTGAGCATGTTGTGATATGTAGAATGAATGAGATGCATGGAAGTGTGATGTTGAGGTGTAGCCGTGTATGTGTATGTTTGACCGTGTACATGTAGAGTTATGTTGGAGTAATGAATTAATGGTGTTCAACATGTTTGTGTGTTGTTGTAATGTGTAGAAAATGAATGAAACTCATGAAGATGAGTGTGATGGTGGGGTGGCCGAATAGGGGCTGCCATAGTGTAGATGGAATGAATTGAGTTTACTTGATATTTTGCTTCTTGTTGTTGTGAATTTTATGGTGAGACTGAAGGTTCAATGATTCGTGTTGAAGCTGTAGTGTTGCGGGCTGTTTTGGAAAATTTATATGAATTTAATATAGATTCTTGTATTCATGGAAATGATGTTGCTAACATATGGAAGTGTTGATATAGTTTATGAAATTGAAAGAGAGGAATGTGTTGTTATTGTTCTTGTTGAGTTAGAAGGTTTCGGGTAAGATTGGATGTTGGTTTGGACATCTTAAATTGCCTATCGATATTGTTATTATGATTGTTGGTTTGGTTATTGTGATTTGGACGAGTTGAATTCTCGGGATGTCGAAATTATAGGGAAATCTTTCGCCGAAATTTACGTAGACAAAGTGTTACTTTGGTATTGGATGCTTAAGTGCTTATGGCTAATGGTTGATACCTAATGACGTTATTGTAGATCGGGAGAAGTCGGGACGTAAGTTTGGATTAGCTTAGGAAGCGGCTAAAGTATGTTAAGGCTCGTCCCTTTCTTTCAAAGGCATGATTCTTAGATTACCATTTCATAAATGCTTCCATAACTTGTTGTTTTCAAAAGTTTTGTTTTCAAAAGAATTTTGTTCCTAAACGAGTCCGAAACTACGAACGCCCATAACTTTCACAGATGGGCTCGGATCGCTTCAAAACCATCGTAGAAGGTTTCATAATGAGTGATAATCTTTAACTTTCATAGGCGGTCCCGGATCGGTTTGACGCTCGTCCGTGGGCCCCGCGACTTTCCTTTGTTGGTTCTAACGACCTATTCTTGAAAGAATTCTGGAATGTCTGTATCTTTCCAAAACGGAGGTTTATGACTCGTAAGCTTTCATGACAACAACGATGGATATGTTTTACAATGACAACGATGATGTCAAAAATGAGAATATTTTCCTACGATGAATATGATGATGATGATTCCATGTTTAAGGGTCCCAAGTCTATGATTTCAAAGGCGATATGAGAATGTTGAGCGATTTCTTGATTTCTCAATTTTATTCATGAATGATGGCTATTTTTTAAAGATTCTAAAGTATATGAATTGATGCCTTATGATCCTATTTTATGTTTCCTCATGAAGCTATTTTTCATTGATAGTCTCACCTTATAATAATCGTTCCTTCAAGGGGAGACAAAGCGACCATGATTATTCCATAATACAATCGGAGGCTATCGACCATACGTCACTCCGATAGATACATGACTTTCTTTGGGCTCTCATGCATGCTACTTATATGATATAAGAATACTATATATGATATATGGATATGATATATGAATATGATATATGAATATGATATATGTATATGTATATGGGGAATATGGAAAAGGGCGAGAGCGTTATATACGCGTAACCACCTGATCAGTTGGTATAATATGACATGATACCATCCCGGACGCGGGATGCCCGGACGCGGGATATGTGGTTATGGATCGGGCTGCACGTTCCGTAGCAATATATTATATGGATCGGGCTTCACGTTCCGCAGCATTATATATATATGCGGATCGGGCTGCACTGTCACACCCCGGTCTTACTAGGGTGTGATGGGCACCCGACCCCGTATTCGGAGCCGAGCGAACCCGCTAACTCTTATTACACATATGACTTTATGAATCAGTTAGAAATGAATACATCGAACATTTTTTTTTTCCATAAACAGAGTCTGACATCATATAAGACTCGTCACACGAAACATAATAACATATCGGCTGCTGGAGCCGCTTACACATGACAACCCAATACCCACGACTCTATCTGCAAAGTCTCTAACTCCGAACAAAACATCATGGCACATATGCTCTGACTCGGCAGCACTCCAGGACAAGTGGAGCCTACCAACTCCGCTAGACACCTTCTATGCTAACTTCAGCTCATCCGGGTGTACCTGCGCGGCATGAAACGCAGCCCCCGAAGAAGAGGGTCGACGAGCTATGTACCGAGCATGTAAGGAGTAGCAACATAGTAAGAGGAATAAGCATGAACAATAACGGGATATCATATCGTGGGATAAAGGAATAACCTATACATGTGAACAATAACTACATGGAACCATAGAACATATCATCGGATAGCAGAGTAACCTGTGCATCTGAGTGCCCCTGGGGGCGGATGCCATACATGCTAAGCTGTCTTTGAAAAACATTTCTTTCATATATACAAAATAGAATATATCACATTGCCGAGGCGTCGGCACCGATCCATTTAACCATAAATATATATATCCCGCGTCCGGCACCCCGCGTCCGGCACCCCCGCGTCCGGATGATATCAAGTCATGTACTAATACATGTACCGTGTATACATCCCAAACGTCTATAGCGCTCGCTCGCTCTTTTCCCATCTTCCCCATATACATATATATCATACCATAGCATGCAAGAGAGCCCAAAGAAAAGCTATAACTCTATCGGAGTGACGTAAGGTCGGTAACCTCCGATCGCAATATGGAATAACCATGGGCGCTTTGTCTCACCTTGAAGGAACAATTTATATAAGGCGAGACTACCAATGGAGAATAACCTCATGGAAAAAAACATATAACAGAATCATAAGGCATCATTTCGTTTACTTTAAAACCTTTGAAAATAGTCATTATCCAAAAATAGCTTAACATTCATATCGTCATATTCGTAATAAGAACATATCCTTGACATATTCGTCATATACTTTTTCTCATATCTGGCATCATCATTACCATCATAGAACCATAGTCGTCGTTTTAGTCATTAGGACTTTCAATATTGTAAAACTTGGTTTTTGGAGGAAAATGCATATTTTGGAAAACATTTGTAAACTTTTAGGAAGGAAAATCATGCCTTGGGGTCAATGGTTTAGTTAGAACAGCTATTGTTTGGTAGTCGGAATGATAACCAAGAACTCCCGTTAACTATAGTGCGGAAATAAGCCTAATGGGACATTAGGAGGGAATTCGGGAATAGTGGGCCCACCTCGGTCAAATGAGGCGGCGTACACAATTTACGTATAATACATTTCATGACGTCACTTGTGAGGGTTATAAGGTGATCGGGTCTCATTTGTGCAAGTTCTAGATATCTAGGCAATTCTTCCAACTATTCATGATTATCTAATTCAATTCTACTGAATAAAAAGGGGGTAACTTTAGGTGCGGATTCCGGAGGATAGAGTAGTCCCCGAAGCTCGTATCCAACTTAGTATGCCTAAGACATGCCAAGGAAGAAAGAGTAAGACCTTACATACCTTTTCCGCCTCATGCGCGACTCCAAATTCAAGTTCCAAATCCACCAAAATCTACAAATTGGTCACATTTACCAAAACTTAATTAGAGCATTTAGAAGTTGAATCCTTAAAGTAACACTTGCCTACCGGAACTTCGGCAGCATTTCCCCTGTAAATACTCCATCCCACCAAGTTCAACTTGGCCAATTCCAATCAACAACAACCCGGGAATTCAACCCGGCCAAACCATCCACAATAATGCCAATAATCAACAATCATAATAACAATATCAATACTCAATTCACAACATGTTCAAGACATTCCAACCCAAATCTTCCAAATGCCATAAGAACACCAACAATACATTTATTTCTTTCAACTCATAAACTATATCAACACTTCCATACGCCAACAACATCATTTTCATCAACTCAAGCGACTATATTAAAATCACATTATGCTCTAAATCAGTCCACAATAATTACGACTTCCATTTGAGTCATCAAACCTTCATTTTCATCACATAATCTACAACAATCAATAATCAAAATACTATATAAAATGAGTTCATTATATTCTACCCCAAACAGCCCCTACACGGCCTAGTCCTCAACATGCATAATTTCCATGAAGTCCATTCATTTCTACATGCCAAACATACACAAACCATCCATAACAACATCAACCAACACATGCCAAATAGAATTAGTTTTTCACTTCTATGCCATACTACATATACACGGCCATACAACACAACACCATAATCTCATGAAATTTATTCCTTTCTACACATCACAACATGCATAAACACCTATAAAACATGTAAGGAAGATTGAACCTCACCTTTCCTTTCCATTCCTCTTCTCGGCTAGAATTGCTCCTTGCAAAACAAATGGTTTCCTTCTTCCAACAACTACTCCACATGATAGAGGACCTTCCATTTAGTAGAAAACTAGAAGAAAAATAATCTTTCCATGATCAATTTCCAAGGGCAGTTCGGCCAGCCCTTGGCCGTGACTCCCTCTTTTTTTTTTTTCTTTCTTTCTTTCTTGTTTCTTTCTCTCTTGTTAAAATATGACCACCCCTCTCCCTTATATATATATTGCATGCATGTGAGGGGCACATGCCCCCTCTCTAGATTTTTCTTTTCTTTTCCCCTTTCTTTTATTTTCTAGAATTTTCTTTTCTTTTTCCTTGAATTTTCCTAAAGTGGTTAAAGATGACCACTTGTCTTCCTAAACAAGCCTTAGCCCATGTATTTTTTTGTAATTTACACTTATCCCCTATAAATTAATAAAAATGTGGACATGCACCATGCATGTCACACGGCCAACCTGGCCATTTCATGAACCTCCTTGAACTTTGCAAAATTCCCATTTTACCCTTAGTCCTCAAGAATATTTTCCATGAACCCTTTTCCGAATTTTCCTTTTTACCCTTAACCTTTCTCATTATTTCCATACTACCAACGTCCATAAATAATGCTCATAACCTACTAATGCATTAAAACAATTTTAGAACGTAGTCTTGTCCTTAACTTCTCGCCATTAACTCGGGATATTCAAGTGTACAAATTGCGAGGTATAACATCCTTCCCCCCTTTAGAACATTCGTCCTCGAATGTTCAACTAGTCGTACGGAGTCTCATAAGCACCTCGGGGGAGCTCCCTTTTCAAAGCTATTTCCATCATTCATATTAGCTCTTACGCTATCCAATACCGTTCTCTTTGCCATACTCTTTCTCTTCATATACGTCCATTTTCTAGCGTCGCATTATTCAAAGTCTGTGCAAACTTTTCACATTAACTTAAACATTATCCGGACTTCTATCCACTTAGTGTCGGTTTTCCCGGCCTTACAAATTCACTTCAGTGAGGGGTCTCAGTTGTAGCTCAAGCGTTCATATCAAATACACTACCGTATCAACTGTCTCTATCTCATCCTTACATTTCTCTCACCTGCTTCCCCCCTTTTGGGGTGTACCTATACCATTATCCATTTATACTTCGTCTCATATCCTCATTCCCAATCTCAACCTATAGTAGAATAATAACAGCTTACTTTGCAACACTTGTACCATTTACTCTTGCTGTCACTCGAACTTCGGTACCCTTACTTGATTAATGTCTTCTGTACCGTAACTTCGGTTGCTGGGATTCACATGTCCACTGATACAATCATATTTGGGATATCTTACACCTTTATATATACATATATATATAATTACTATTAACTAGCCCACAAAGTACGTCCAAACGCTGTTCAAGCCTATCCTAATTCCCGAAGCCGTGATGCGCTTCTTCTCTTTACCAAGCAAGTTTGCCTCGTCCTACGCGTCTTCTTATGATCTCCAACCATCCCATATGCTCTAGTTTCCCTTAGGCTACCCTAACTTCTCATTTGTCTCTTAAGGCTAAATATATCGAATTTCTCGCATACTTCCCAGGGGGTCACCCATCATAGAATTGCTCGCACCTGAGCACGCTTAACCTCGAAACTTTGGTAGAATCCGGTGCCTCAATGCTAATATCATCGCGTCCACTTCCTCACATGGCCTTTACTACTCGATCTGAAGCCAATCAAAACTTTACAACTTTCGAGATATTTTCGTAATACGTCCTTTCTTCTACAATGACCGTTTTGCCCTTTTTAATTCCTGATGTTCACCTTCCGCCGCATGTATGACTATTTCTGTCCGGCGCCCGCTCCACGTAACGAACAAATATATCCATCCAGGTCCTCACCTCGTTTGACTTCCATATCATCCTGCGCCTTTTTCCGCCGATACTGGGCGCCTACGAAAATTAACGATTAGTATAATGAATCTTACTTCCTATGTCTTGGCTCTATCGCACGATCTAATGACAGAAAGAAGGTCAACAATTCCTAGATGCCCCGCGTGACCTCCTGTTTATAAATGTGGCCGGCTTCACACCCATAAACAGGACTCTACCGGACATGACTTTGCGGATAACCCTTAGACCGACCGACCTCGTTCCGATACCACTTTGTCACACCCCGGTCTTACTAGGGTGTGATGGGCACCCGACCCCGTATTCGGAGCCGAGCGAACCCGCTAACTCTTATTACACATATGACTTTATGAATCAGTTAGAAATGAATACATCGAACATTTTTTTTTCCATAAATAGAGTCTGACATCATATAAGACTCGTGACACGAAACATAATAACATATCGGCTGCTGGAGCCGCTTACACATGACAACCCAATACCCACGACTCTGTCTGCAAAGTCTCTAACTCCGAACAAAACATCATGGCACATATGCTCTGACTCGGCAGCACTCCAGGACAAGTGGAGCCTACCAACTCCGCTGGACACCTTCTATGCTAACTTCAGCTCATCCGGGTGTACCTGCGCGGCATGAAACGCAGCCCCCGAAGAAGAGGGGTCAGTACGAGCTATGTACTGAGCATGTAAGGCAGGAGTAGCAACATAGTAAGAGGAATAAGCATGAACAATAACGGGATATCATATCGTGGGATAAAGGAATAACCTGTACATGTGAACAATAACTACATGGAACCATAGAACATATCATCGGATAGCAGAGTAACATGTGCATCTGAGTGCCCCTGGGGGCGGATGCCATGCATGCTAAGCTGTCTTTGAAAAACATTTCTTTCATATATACAGAAAATAGAATATATCACATTGCCGAGGCGTCGGCAGCCGATCCATTTAACCATAAATATATATATCCCACGTCCGGGCACCCCGCGTCCGGGATGATATCAAGTCAAGTACGGATACATGTACCGTGTATACATCCCAGCGTCTATAGCGCTCTTCCCTTTTCCCCATCTTCCCCATATACATATATATCATACCATAGCATGCAAGAGAGCCCAAAGAAAAGCTATAACTCTATCGGAGTGACGTAAGGTCGGTAACCTCCGATCGCAATATGGAATAACCATGGGCGCTTTGTCTCACCTTGAAGGAACAATTTATATAAGGCGAGACTATCAATGGAGAATAACTTCATGGAAAAAAATATAACAGAATCGTAAGGCATCATTTCGTTTACTTTAAAACCTTTGAAAATAGTCATTATCCAAAAATAGCTTAACATTTCATATCGTCATATTCGTAATAAGAACATATCCTTGACATATTCGTCATATACCTTTTCTCATATCTGGCATCATCATTACCATCATAGAACCATAGTCGTCGTTTTAGTCATTAGGACTTTCAATATTGTAAAACTTGGTTTTTGGAGGAAAATGCATATTTTGGAAAACATTTGTAAACTTTTAGGAAGGAAAATCATGCCTTGGGGTCAATGGTTTAGTTAGAACAGCTATTGTTTGGTAGTCGAAATGATAACCAAGAACTCCCGTTAACTATAGTGTGGAAATAAGCCTAATGGGACATTAGGAGGGAATTCGGGAATAGTGGGCCCACCTCGGTCAAATGAGGCGGCGTACACAATTTACGTATAATACATTTCATGACGTCACTTGTGAGGGTTATAAGGTGATCGGGTCTCATTTGTGCAAGTTCTAGATATCTAGGCAATTCTTCCAACTATTCATGATTATCTAATTCAATTCTACTGAATAAAAAGGGGGTAACTTTAGGTGCGGATTCCGGAGGATAGAGTAGTCCCCGAAGCTCGTATCCAACTTAGTATGCCTAAGACATGCCAAGGAAGAAAGAGTAAGACCTTACATACCTTTTCCGCCTCATGCGCGACTCCAAATTCAAGTTCCAAATCCACCAAAATCTACAAATTGGTCACATTTACCAAAACTTAATTAGAGCATTTAGAAGTTGAATCCTTAAAGTAACACTTGCCTACCGGAACTTCGGCAAAGATTTCCCCCGTAAATACTCCATCCCACCAAGTTCAACTTGGCCAATTCCAATCAACAACAACCCGGGAATTCAACCCGGCCAAACCATCCACAATAATGCCAATAATCAACAATCATAATAACAATATCAATACTCAATTCACAACATGTTCAAGACATTCCAACCCAAATCTTCCAAATGCCATAAGAACACCAACAATACATTTATTTCTTTCAACTCATAAACTATATCAACACTTCCATACGCCAACAACATCATTTTCATCAACTCAAGCGACTATATTAAAATCACATTATGCTCTAAATCAGTCCACAACAATTACGACTTCCATTTGAGTCATCAAACCTTCATTTTCATCACATAATCTACAACAATCAATAACCAAAATACTATATAAAATGAGTTCATTATATTCTACCCCAAACAGCCCCTACACGGCCTAGTCCTCAACATGCATAATTTCCATGAAGTCCATTCATTTCTACATGCCAAACATACACAAACCATCCATAACAACATCAACCAACACATGCCAAATAGAATTAGTTTTTCACTTCTATGCCATACTACATATACACGGCCATACAACACAACACCATAATCTCATGAACTTTATTCCTTTATACACTTCACAACATGCATAAACACCTATAAAACATGTAAGGAAGATTGAACCTCACCTTTCCTTTCCATTCCTCTTCTCGGCTAGAATTGCTCCTTGCAAACAAATGGTTTCCTTCTTCCAACAACTACTCCACATGATAGAGGACCTTCCATTTAGTAGAAAACTAGAAGAAAAATAATCTTTCCATGATCAATTTCCAAGGGTAGTTCGGCCAGCCCTTGGCCGTGACTCTTTTTTTTTTTTTTTCTTTTTCTTTCTTTCTTTCTTTCTTGTTTCTTTCTCTCTTGTTAAACTATGACCACCCCTCTCCCTTATATATATATATTGCATGCATGTGAGGGGCACATGCCCCCTCTCTAGATTTTTCTTTTCTTTTCCCCTTTCTTTTATTTTCTAGAATTTTCTTTTCTTTTTCCTTGAATTTTCCTAAAGTGGTCAAAGATGACCACTTGTCATCCTAAACAAGCCTTAGCCCATGTATTTTTTTTTTGTAATTTACACTTAGCCCCTATAAATTAATAAAAATGTGGACATGCACCATGCATGTCACACGGCCAACCTGGCCATTTCATGAACCTCCTTGAACTTTGCAAAATTCCTATTTTACCCTTAGTCCTCCGCAATATTTTCCATGAACCCTTTTCCGAATTTTCCTTTTTACCCTTAACCTTTCTCATTATTTCCATACTACCAACGTCCATAAATAATGCTCATAACCTACTAATGCATTAAAACAATTTTAGAACGTAGTCTTGTCCTTAACTTCTCGCCATTAACTCGGGATATTCAAGTGTACAAATTGCGAGGTATAACATGCACGTTCCGCAAAGACTAAGCATGCATGGTTCCGCCTAAAAGACACTCAGATGTACAGGCTACTCTTTTATTACATATATATGGATCGGGCTGCACGTTCCGCAGCACTAAACAGGCAAGGTTCCGCCTAAAAGGGCGCTCAGATGTGCAGGTTACTTACTTTTATCTCATGCAATGCCCTATGTTTTCGTCTTGTTACTATTCATGCTTTGCATCCTTCTATATGTTGTTACTCATGCCGTACATACTCGCACGTTGCTCGTACCGACGTCCCTTCTGTGTGGACGCCGCGTTCATGCCGCGTGTACACCCGTATGAGTCAAGATATTAGCGTAAGATTTTCCAGCCGGGATTGGCAAGCTCCATTTTCTCCGAGTGCCGCCGAGTCGAGCATTATGATATGGTCTCATGTTCCATGTTAGAGACTTTGCGTAAGTATCGTGCATGTAGTATGTCGGGCTTTGTAAGCGGCTCCATAAGCCGATGTATTGTGATGCATTATTCTACGTGTTATACGATCCCGAGTGTCTTACTTGATTTGAAAAGGATGAAAAGGTGTTGTTTCGAAAAGCTTTCATTATGTACTCATGTTATGCTTGAGGGCCCAATATGATTATGAGTGCCACGAGAGTCGGAGGGTTCGCTCGGCCCTAGGTAAGGGTCGGTGCCCATCACGCCCTAACGAAAATTTGGGTGTGACAAAGTAGTATCGAGGCAGCTTCGTCCTAGGGGTTGTCTGCAAAGTCGTGTCCGGTAGAGTCCCGTTTATGGTGTGAAGCCGGCCACATTTATAAACAGGAGGCTACGGGGCATTTAGGGTGGTTACTTTTCTTTCACTCCTTAGATCGTGCCATAGGGCTAAGTCATAGGAAATGAAATTTCTTTACGCTAACCTGTGATTGCAGCAGGAGAATGGCATTGACAGAGGAAGACGATTAACGATTCGGGAAGCTATAAAGCGCGCAGGTAAGTAAAGGTACGAAAGGCATATGACGGGCACGGTGCTGACGTACGATTGAAAGGTAAAGTTGAAAAGTTTGAAAAGGGAAAGTAAACAAGAAAGGGTAACACGTGCGGTCATGTGGGCCTATAAGGTAAGTCCATTATTTTCAGACCGTTATGGATATTGGAAGCCCTGTGTGGCTGTGATATAATACAATATGATATGATACATACATATATGCGATGGCCCTGTGAGGCGATGTTGGTATTTCCTGCGTGCAGGTTTTGGATAGTAAGGAATACAGAGGAAACTCTGCCAAAAATTTTCTGGAAATAATACGAGAGTAAGATGTAAGTTTGGGAATATGTTGGGAAAAGGTCATATGAATGGTAACGATGGGATTTGACCAAGCGTAAGCGCGGTGCCCTTTTGGAAGAATAAGTTAAATTGCGGAATTAGCAATAATAGTAAACAGGAGGTCGATGGGGATATGGTAATAAGGAATTTGAAATGGACTAGCGATATTAAGAGATGATCTAGAGAGGACTGGCAGGTTTGAATAGAGTAATATGTATTAAGGCATCGACTAAATCGATAGGTAGGAGGAAAATATGATGAGATTATAGTCACGGGAAGTAAGGATACGAGTAGACTGGGGTATGAAAGAAAAGAAGAGAAAAATTATGACGGATAGTAATGAATTAATAAGACAGCTGCCGGGATGTGTCGTGAGGGGCGTTTTGGGAATATGTTAAGATTCTGACTTACTCAATATTATGTATAGAAGGTCATGCGGTGAGGTAGACACAGTCAGGGAAGCGTTAAAGCGTCGCATTCCATCAAAGTTCCAAAGTTAAGCATGCTGGCGTGAGAGCAATTCCAGGATGGGTGACCCCCTGGGAAGTTTTTGAAAAGTCTCACAAATTCAGACGTAAGAGGAAAATGAGAAGTTAGATTAATCTAAGGAAGATCAGAGTCTATGGAGTGGGCAGAAACCATAAAAGGTCGCGTAGGACGGGCAGATCATCAGGTCGGTAAGGAAGAGGAGCTAACGGGAGAAGGAGATAAGAAGAAAAGCGAGACATCCGTGTAGTAATAGGTCATGTTGTGTGACGGAGGACATGAGTGCCATAAGTGTCGGGACGGCGGAAGGCCAGGTTGTAAGACGAGGAGAAACAAGATAGAATAAATGCCAGAAGATGACTGGTATGATACAGGCGAACGTGGTAGAACGGAATACGTTTCGAAAATGAGAGAAGGATTTTGTAGGAATAATGTATCCTGAATGATACAGAGAGGGCATAAGATTTCTCGTGTACAGAAGAAGAGATAGGCACAAATGGGAGAAATGATGAGGGGACACCAAAGAAAGCACCCGATATAGGTTGGGGTAAAGATAATAATTCGAGCGAACTTTGGATACTTGTTGTCGGAGTAAGAGTAAAATGTTAGCTAAATTCCGGTCAATTACAGGAAGGCAAGGAAGCGGAACAAGTGATAGGACTAAGCGACTGATAATCGAACCTTAAGGGGGGATAACTGTGCCCCAGGGAGAAAAGGGGTATTACACCCCGCAATTCCTGTACATTAGGATTTGTTGGAGGTATTGTCAATGAGATGCAAAGTCCCAGGTACTTTTGGTATAATTATCAGGACCCGAGTTCGTGTGACGAAACAACGACAGAGAGGAGACGACTCGAGAGGCTGAAGGGAAAATGAAGAAGGAACGTAATCGATAGAAGATATTGCATGCCGTGGTGATAAGGGAACCCCCCCCCCCTCCCCAAGATCCTTAGAAGACCTTACGAGACTAGTTGAACATTCGAGGACGAATGTTCTAAAGGGGGGAAGGATGTTATATCCCGCATTTTGTACGCTGGGATATTCCGAGTTAATGGCGGAAAGTTAAGGACAAGGCTAGCTTCCGACTTTGTTTTAGGGTGCAAGTTGCTTGTAAGTATTATTGGCATGGAATATTAAGGGCAAATTTGGAATTTGGAAATTTTTATTTATGACTTGTTGAAGAAGTCTTGTGGCCATCCAAGTTGGAGTGGACTATGGCCCACATGGATGCAAAATGCATGTGATTAAAAGATGACTAAGTAAGTATGGAATTCATCTTTTATTATTTAGAAAATTCAAGAAGCTTGGAGGGAAAGAAAAAGAAAAATCTAGAAAAAATTTTGGAGAAAAAGGAGGGGCATGGCCGGCCATGTGCTTGGTCATGTGCCCACATATATATATATATATATATATAAGTGATGGTCAAGAAAGACCACACTTCATCATTTTGAGTTCTAGAGAAATCAAGAAAAAGAAAAGAAAAGAGAGAGAGGGGGTTCGGCTACATGGCTGGCCGAATCTGCCCTCCTATTTTTGATCATGGAAAAATATTTTCTTCATGTTTTCCTACTAATTGAAAGGCTCTCGTTAACGTGGAGTAGTTGTTGGAGCGAGAAAATCGTTCGTTGATGCCATGTGTGAAGCCTAGCCGAGGAAGAACATGAATGGAGAAGGTATGGTTTAATCTTATTTTTCATGTTTCATAGATAATTTGAGCATGTTGTGATATGTAGAATGAATGAGATGCATGGAAGTGTGATGTTGAGGTGTAGCCGTGTATGTGTATGTTTGACCGTGTACATGTAGAGTTGTGTTGGAGTAATGAATTAATGGTGTTCAACATGTTTGTGTGTTGTTGTAATATGTAGAAAATGAATGAAACTCATGAAGATGAGTGTGATGGTGGGGTGGCCGAATAGGGTCTGCCATAGTGTAGATGGAATGAATTGAGTTTACTTGATATTTTGCTTCTTGTTGTTGTGAATTTTATGGTGAGAATGAAGGTTCAATGATTCGTGTTGAAGCTGTAGTATTGCGGGCTGTTTTGGTGTTATACCTCGCATTTTATGCGTATTCGGAAAAAAATGGAAACAAGTCGGAATGGTAGGAATTAAGGTTCTAATTGGATTTTACTTAGTGTGCATGGGATGTTTAAGGGAATATTGACGCGGAAATATTAAGGAAGGTTAAGGACATTGTAATGTATTGATTTTGTTTGGTACATAAGTTGGCTATGGAAAATGTAGAGGTGGAAATATCGGAAGGGACTAAGGGCAAAATTGGAATGTCGGAAAATGGTTTCATGAATTACTAACCATATGGACTAAGAAAATTGGGCTTGGAAAATAAAAATAAAATGGAGAATTAAGGCCCAAAGGCAAGGGGGTGGCCGGCCATGCATGGCTTGGCCCAACCCATGGAGTGAACATGTGATATGGTCATGTGACCATTTAATTAAATAAAAGGGAGTCAAGCTTCAAGAAATTTCAAGAAAGTTAGAAGAAAAAAAAAGATGAAGAGTGGGGAGGGCATGGCATTCAGCCATGACGATGGAATTGTGACCCCATGAAATCTTCTTCTAAAAATTATTTTCTTGCTATATTCCTACTAATTCAAGGTCCCTCTACAACATGGTGCAATTATTTCGAAAGATAAGTCGTTGGTTTTCTCGATTCAACACTTTGGTGAATGGAAGAAACTTGGAGAAAAAGGTAAGGATTCACCCCTTTTTATTATGTTATGAAGATTGGTTGGTGTTGTAATATATGGAAATGAATAGAATTCATAGAGATATGGAAGTTTGTGTGGCAAAGGTGTATGTGTGTATGTGGCCGAATGCATGAGATATGGTGTAGTGTAATTATGTTGAGTTTTATGTTGTATTTTAGTTGTGCTTGTGATGGAATTTATATTGGAAATGGAAGATGGATGAATTTGATGGAATATGGAAATGTAGGGTGTGGCCGTGTGATATATTGAAGTTGGGAGGAAAATGAATTAAGTTTGTTTAATATGTTAGTTGTGTTGTTGTGATCATTACAATGTAAACAAAGCGTATATGGGTTGGGTTGGTATGAAAATGGAATGTAGAGAATTATGTCGTATTAATGTGATTTTATGATATTAAGATAATGAAGTTGTTCAAGTATGGATTATGGTTATTGGTGATGAACTAGTGAGTAGAGGATGTGTTGAGATGATTTTGTTGCATAAATAAGAATTTTGAATAAAATATGGAATTGTCGAATATCGGAGGTAAGGTTTGAAATATTCTTGGCCTCGTGTTTGAATGATCTCAAATTGATATGTGTATATGGAAATATCGATATTGAATTGAACTTGTGGAATCGGAATGGAAACTGTCGCATTATGTCGGAAAGTAAGCTAGTTATGTATGTTGTGGTTTGTAGTGATTGTTGATGTTCTTGGTGTTGTTGTTGGGTTGTGTTGACTATTTTGAGCCGAGTTGAAACTCGGGGGTGCTATATGTGTAGGGGAGGTGCTGCCCAAATTTTTATAGAACAATATTGGCTAAGATTGGAAATTGTGAGTCTCATGAATAGTAACTGGTCAATATGACCATTTGCAGATTTTTGACGAAACGGACCGGAGTTTCGACGAGCTTAACAAGCGAGAAAGGTATGTAAAGCTTACCTATTCTTTATTTGGCACGTCCTTGACCTATTAGGCCGAGAACGGAACCTCGGGGGTAATTCTGCTCCTAGAAATTCGAGCTTGATTTTGAATACTATTCATTCAATATAATTGAATCATAAAGCTTGTTTTTGGATATAAGAATGCTTCAACCTTCGTATCTTTTGCAAATGAATCCGAACCGCTTCGAAACTTTCCTAGATAACTTTACGGAGTCTAATGTCTATGATTTTCTGTTCGCCACCTCATTTGACCCTAGGTGGGCCCACTATTTCTGATTTTACCCTTCTGTGTTTATGACTTGTCTTCGAGCGGCTTTAAAGGAAACGTTTTAACTACTCCTCTATCTATTACTTAAAAATCGTTTTAAATATTCCGTTAAGTCCTATGATGTGTTCTGATCTGTATCATGAATCCGAACGTTCTGTGCCGACATAACCCTCCGTGATGTCCGAAAGGTACGTACTATGACTCCGTCCGATTTCATTGATTTGATTTGTTATTTGATATGCCTCATCGAGTCTCCGGAAATATATATGATATTTTTATTGCATTAGTTTCTCACTACTCCACTCGTGGATGCCCCAATGTTTCCCCCACTGAGCCCGGGCCAGGATTTGTTATCAAGCGCTTTCCTCTGCATTGTTCGCCGTGCCTCGGTGTGAGGGCGAGGTATGACATGTACATGGGTCCGAAGTATGACGTGCCATGTACATATATTTTGATATCCGATTATGTGATGTGATGTGGCCACTTGGTATGTTATGATTTGTTTCGGAGATATTCCCTACTCGAAGTATGATGTGTTATGGCGCGGAGAAGGGGGCGCCTCTTACGTTCACCGAGTCCCATAGCGGGGCCGGTTTTGGCATATGTCTTCTCGTACGCATTACTTATGATTTTTGATATGCATTTCGACTACCATGCATCTCGTTCGTTTCCGTATATTCTGTTCGATTTTAGTTTTATTTATTACGGGCCTCGCTTTACATATTCGGACATTTTCCGTACGACCCCTTTCTTCGGGGCTGCGTTTCGTGCCGCGCAGGTACAGACGACTGATTTGTGGATCCGTTGCTTAGGTTATCTGCTCAGCTGTCCGAAGTGCTCCTTTGTCCGGGGCCCATAATTTGGTATAGACTTTTTATTTCAGATGTACATATTCATTCTGGGGTACGACGGGGCCCTGTCCCGTCATACGATTTAGTTTTGTTCTGTAGAGGTCTGTACACATGTGGTGTGGGTTCTGTATATGTCTCGTGAGATTTGCGTACGTTTAGAGTTTAGCTATGTTTGTGACGGCCTTATCGGCCTTCGTGCGGCATGCCCACTTGTCCTTGTTAAATTATTATTTCTGCTTATTTGTAATATTTTGCTAATTTAGGTTAAGGTACGTATGAGTGTCCAACTAGGGCACGTGTCGCGGCCTACGGAGATGGGTCGTGACATTTTGAAAATTTATATGAATTTAATATAGATTCTTGTATTGATGGAAATGATGTTGCTAAAATATGGAAGTGTTGATATAGTTTATGAAATTGAAAGAGAGGAATGTGTTGTTATTGTTCTTGTTGAGTTTGAAGGTTTCGGGTAAGATTGGATGTTGGTTTGGACATCTTAAATTGCCTATCGATATTGTTATTATGATTGTTGGTTTGGTTGTTGTGATTTGGCCTAGTTGAATTCTCGGGGATGTCGAAATTATAGGGGAAATGCTGCCAAAATTTCTGTAGACAAAGTGTTACTTTGGTATTGGATGCTTAAGTGCTTATGGCTAATGGTTGATACCTAATGACGTTATTGTAGATCGGGAGAAGTCGGGACGTAAGTTTAGATTAGCTTAGGAAGCGGCTAAGGTATGTTAAGGCTCGTCCCTTTCTTTCAAAGGCATGATTCTTAGATTACGATTTCATAAATGCTTCCATAACTTGTTGTTTTCAAAAGTTTTGTTTTCAAAAGAATTTTTTTCCTAAACGAGTCCGAAACTACGAACGCCCATAACTTTCACAGATGGGCTCGGATCGCTTCGAAACCATCGTAGAAGGTTTCATAACGAGTGATAATCTTTAACTTTCATAGGCGGGCCCGGATCGGTTTGACGCTCGTCCGTGGGCCCCGCGACTTTCCTTTGTTGGTTCTAACGACCTATTCTTGAAAGAATTCTGGAATGTCTGTATCTTTCCAAAACGGAGGTTTATGACTCCGTAAGCTTTCATGACAACAACGATGGATATGTTTTACAATGACAATGATGATGTCAAAAATGAGAATATTTTCCTACGATGAATATGATGATGATGATTCCATGTCTAAGGGTCCCAAGTCTATGATTTCAAAGGCGATATGAGAATGTTGAGCGATTTCTTGATTTCTCAATTTTATTCATGAATGATGGCTATTTTTTAAAGATTCTAAAGTATATGAATTGATGCCTTATGATCCTATTTTATGTTTCCTCGTGAAGCTATTTTTCATTGATAGTCTCACCTTATAATAATCGTTCCTTCAAGGGGAGACAAAGCGACCATGATTAATCCATAATACAATCGGAGGCTATCGACCATACGTCACTCCGATAGATACATGACTTTCTTTGGGCTCTCATGCATGCTACTTATATGATATATGAATATGATAAATGATATATGGATATGATATATGAATATGATATATGAATATGATATATGTATATGTATATGGGGAATATGGAAAAGGGCGAGAGCGTTATATACGCGTAACCACCTGATCAGCTGGTATAATATGACATGATACCGTCCCGGACGCGGGATATGTGGTTATGGATCGGGCTGCACGTTCCGCAGCATTATATATATATGCGGATCGGGCTGCACGTTCCGCAAAGACTAAGCATGCATGGTTCCGCCTAAAAGACACTCAGATGTACAGGCTACACTTTTATTACATATATATGGATCGGGCTGCACGTTCCGCAGCACTAAACAGGCAAGGTTCCGCCTAAAAGGGCGCTCAGATGTGCAGGTTACTCTTTATCTCATGCAATGCCCTATGTTTTCGTCTTGTTACTATTCATGCTTTGCATCCTTCTATATGTTGTTTCTCATGCCTTACATACTCGCACGTTGCTCGTACCGACGTCCCTTCTTGGGACGCCGCGTCCATGCCGCGCGTGCACGCCCGTATGAGTTGAAGATATTAGCGAGTAAGATGTTCCGGCGGGATTGGCAAGCTCCATTTTCTCCCAGTGCCGCCGAGTCGAGCATTATGATATGGTCTCATGTTCCATGTTAGAGACTTTGCGACGTATCGTGTATGTAGTATGTCGGTTTTTTGTAAGCGGCTCCATAAGCCGATGTATTGTGATGCATTATTCTACGGTCTTATACGATCCCGTGTCTTACTTGATTTGAAAAGGATGAAAAGCAAAGTTGTTTCGAAAAGCTTTCATTATGTACTCATGTTATGCTATGAGGGGCCCAATATGATTATGCGAGTGCCACGAGAGTCGAGAGGTTCGCTCGCCCCTGGTGGGTGGTCGGGTGCCCATCACGCCTTAACGAAAATTTGGGTGTGACAATTATTCAGAGACTTGTGGTAATTAGTTTAGATGCTCTTGTGTGACCAGACCAGATACTGGGGTGGATTTCTTTTCCTTCCGCACTTATTCATATTATATTTGTAAGACTTACGTTATTTTTCTTTCTTTCGCTATTTCCTATAAATTGTGAATGTTGAGTTGAGGGTTCGCCTATCGAGGTGGGAAAGGTAGGTGCCCGCACGACTTCGTGAAATTGGGTCGTGACAAAAGGGAGTTAGCTCACGAGCTTCATCAGTGAGCTAGCTTAGGAGTTTGATTATTGGACTCAGGTGATACAGGAGTTACAGTTCAGGACACAGAGGCATCACCCCTAGTAGCTGAGGTTAAGGAACACCAGTAGAAGGATCCTTCTTTGATTCAGTCTAAGGAGACAGCCCCAAAGAAAAAGAAGTCACCGTTCAAGACTTCTGGAGACGGAGTTCTGAGGTATCGAGGCAGATTGTGCGTTTCAGATGTTGCAGGGTTACGTCAGTAGATTATGGCAGCAGCTCATTATTCCTGCTATTCTATTCATCCAGGATCAACGAAGATGTACCATGATATCAAATAGATTTACTGGTGGAATGGTATGAAAAAGCATATTACATTATATTGTCTGTTACTTTTGTTGGTTGTGTGAGGCCATTGTTGTTATTGATTATTGTTGCTCTGTGCGGCATTGCACTATGTTCTTGGGCTTTGTGGCAGGTTGGTGGTAGTTTGGTTACAGAAGAGACTCTGCCGAAATTTCTGTATACTTCTAAAGGTTTAACATTCAAGGACGAATGTTTCTAAGGGGGGAGGATTTTACACCTCTTACTTTTGTACATTAAGTTTCTTCGTGAGCTGGTTGTCATAGATTTAGAGAGCAGAATTATCTCCGAGGTTATATAAGATTAGAAGTGCTCATCTTGAGTATACGAGGGTTTAAGTTCGTGCTTAATATGTGTTGGAAGGAGTAGAGGTTAAACAAATCGATGAGAATGCGTTTCGTAAAAAAGTTGGGTTTTACCACTGGACATACGGACCGTATATCTGGTTGACCCCCACTGTAAAATGAGAACAGTGGAGGGAACCCACTGTTGGTATTTTACGGTTCAATTATACGGACCGTATAATAGGACCGTAGATTTAAGTCGGTCGCAGTTTTTTTTTATATAATTCGTATCCTACTGTTGTTATCTCATTTTCCTCATTTCCCCCAGACTCCAACACTTATAGAAATGTCACGACCCAACCCGCCATGACTGGCACCCATCTAAATCCTAGTGGGCGAACTAACATACAAGACACCAATCTAATCAATCCGGTTTTATATTAACCAAGCTAAACAGTAGTACTCATTCAAACATCAAAAGAACAAAATAAGTCATGCCATAAAAACTGAAATAAGTGCGAAAGTTCTAACTATTACAAATCCCCAAAATTCCAAAGTCATCGTACAAGACTCTAAGCTAAAAACATGTCTAAGAATCTGAAGTCTAACAAATAAGTAATCCATAATGTCCAGAGTACGAAAAGACATCATAGCAAGAAGATCTTCGGGCGGCCTGGCATGGGAAGAAGCTCACCCTAAAATCTGTCAACAATTATCCTCCACGCTAGATGTGAGGACGAGCAACGGTTTCTATATCACAATCTACACTCAAAGAATGCAGCAAGGTAGCATCAGTACAAATACTATGTACCGGTAGATATCATAGGCCGACTAAGATTAATATCATGCATATTTCGTAATATCAATAGAATAAAACAAGCCAAGGACATGAATATCAATAAATCACAGCAAAGCAACTAAGGACAATCACAGTCAAATCACCAAGATGTCAAGCATCACAATCACGTACGCCACAACGAAAATAAATTTACCACAATAACCTCACTCGCTGTACACACATGATATCTGATGTCATAGCTCAGTAGTCATGACCTGCAGGGGAACCATGGTGTCCATGTACCACCCGTTCCAGAATACACCTCAAACCGGAGCACAAACCTCCGCTCCTGAACGAACCTCGGACGCGGGACATATCAAAGTACCTCTCATTTTCGAAACTAATCTCGGACCACAAGCCCATAATCTAGGTCACATATGTTCCTTTCCATACCTCATATAGAACAATGTTGCTTACCTTTCAATATCAATAGTCAACTCCTCATTTCATATCACAGTACCATCGAGAAGATTTATTAGCTTCTCATCATAATACATCCACTACAGATTCAATCACACAGGAATAATGGCACGAAGCCTACATAAACACTCAATTCGCATTCACATAGGAGTTTAACCACACAATATCATGCATGAAAACTAAACATGCTTTCTCCTAAGGAATTAACAAAACATACAATCAACTAATAAATGTCTAACTCAAGTAAACCGTAACCTACCTCAAAGTAGAACTGGAACACGCAGGTTACTCTGCTACAACCTTTCCTTTCCTCAAAACCTCAATACGTTCACGGTCTAAAAATAGAAGGCTCAATGAGTCACATTGCTCAATTCACAAACACCAAAGCAAGAATACCCTTCCCTTCCCCCATTCTAAGGGTGGATGATTTTCTAGGTGATAAACAACCTATCAAGGCCCCTAGTATTCATTTATCATCAATTTATACAACATTCTATCAAATATTCCGCTTACAAACAGTTTTTATTGCAAAGACACCATTTTTATAGAACCCTAGGTCTCTAATCACCTAGTTTATGATTCTAAATGTTTAATTTATGACAAATAGCAACTAATCAATCTATTTAATGATAAATAAGTGATAATAACCCTAACCCATCAAGTTTAGAAGGCTTATTGACATTCTAGGGTTTCTACTTCATTTTCACCATTAATGACCCATGACGATGATTGCAATAATGAAGGGGGAAGGGATTGATAGAATGAAGAGCAATGGAACTTACCTATCAAGGTTATCTTGTCCTACCTTGAAAATTCTCTCTACGTGCTTGTTGCGAAGTGTGTTGGGTTTTTGTGAAAAGAGAAAATAAAACTGAGTATACAAAATTCGGGCTGCTGTTTCACGTCGACCGCTACAGCGGTCATCACGCCACTGCAGCGGTACTGCTATAGCGGCCTACCACAAAATCGATGTGACCACTATGGCGGTCCATCTACCGCTGTGGCGGTACTGCCGTAGCGGTTCATTGCCCGCTACAGCGGCCACCAAGGAAAATGTATGGCCACTGGAAGCGGTATCGCCGCAGCAGTACTCCTACCGCCACTGTGGCTCATTTTGGGCAGTGAGCTCGATTTTGTCTAGTTTTCCCCCCCTATCACCCACATTTCATCCAAGGCCTAAAAAACATAACACAAAACATGCACACATACAAAAAGACGCCCTACGAATCCACCAGCGGCCCCAAAATTCCTAATGGAGTCTTAATTTCCCATAACGACCAGAAGGGTCGTTACACCAAATACCAATTAAAACACTGTTCGTCCCAAACGGACAAGGATAAGAATCTAGGGAGAAGTTACTTGACTCGGCGAAAAGCTGAGGGTATTTGCTACGCATATCGGATTCTGTTTCCCAAGTGGCTTCTTTCACTAGGCGATTCTTCCACTGAACCTTCACAGAAGTTATTTCCTTGGACCTCAACTTGTGAACATCCTAGTCTAAGATAGCAACGGGCTCTTCCTCCTACGACAAATTCTCATCTAACAGAAATGAATCCCAACGGATAATGTAGGAACCATCGCCGTGGTACCTCTTCAACATCCACACATGGAACACCGGATGAACGCCTGATAGACCCAGAGGTAAAGCCAACTTTTAAGCCACCTCTCCCACACATTTGAGAATCTCAAACGGACTAATGTACCTCGGGCTAAGCTTGCCCTTCTTCCCAAACCTCATCACATCCTTCATGGGTGAGACCTTCAACAGCACTTGCTCTCCTTCCTTAAACTCAAGATCTCAGACCTTGCGGTCCGCATACTCTTTCTGCCTACTATGCGCTACCAGAAGCTGTTACACCTCGGAAAATTTTTCGTTGATGCACAGTGAATAGGTTAATGAGAAATATGAAGTATACGATATTTCAATAAGTAAGATATAGCAATTGATGGTTCTAAATGAGATTTGAAAGACATTCGATGTTTGACGAGAAAGTTGCCAAGAGAAGGCCATGTAAACGATAAGTTCGGAAAGAATTTATGAGCAGTAAGTTGATGACAACTTAATGATGTGTTGGGGGAGAGTTATAACACCCCTTAGATTACTAACGAAGTGATAAACAAGTGCTAAGAAGGTTCCATAAGGATTGGAGATAAAACGAAACGACGGAATCAAACTTGGTGGAACAGTGAGTTCCACGGCTGGTTCCACGGCTAGCAGTGTGTTCCACGGACCGTGGATGGGTCCGTGGAACTGCCAGCAAAGAAGGCAGCTAGCTGGTTATGAACCACGACCAGCTCCACAGACAGCATTGGGTTCCACGGACCGTGGAACAGTCCGCGGAACACCCGACGGGCTGAAATGTTTTAAGTGTTTAAATGTGTTCCCAACTTCATATTTTCATTCCCAACATCTCTCTACTTCTCTCTAAGGACTCTAGGGTTCCATATATGTTTCATGAACAAGGATCCAAAGGAAAACAAAGGTGATTATCATCAAACCAAGTGAATCAAGGCAAGGGAAACCATTAGAGTTCATCAAAAGCAAGAAAATCAAGTGAAGGAAAATCTAGGGTTTGGCTCAAGTGAGGTTTATGCAATCAAGGTTCAATCCTACACCATCCAAGGTGAGTTTTATGATGTTTCCATGTTGTTTAAAGTATTTGGAAGATGAAACACTTGGATTACAAAAAAAATACAAGTAATGGGTCATGAATGTATGAATAGTAGCACTTTTGAGTAAACGTTTGGAACGAATGATAACTCTTGATGCTTTATGAATATAATCATGTTATAAATGATATTGAGAGTATGGAAATCGACATTGTATGTGGATGAATGTATTGGCGAGATATGACTATGAATATGGATAGAGTGAAGAGAGTTATGAAGTAAGAGTGATGTAGATGACTAAAAGCTATTGTGATGATAATGTGAATGTTATTATTGATGTTTGAGAGTTGATATGTAATGCGAGGAAAGTCGTATAAATAAAGGAGATGTTGTCCGATTTTCTCTAGAATTAGTCATAGATGCTAAACGCTATCCATCATCTAATATGAGTATGCACTTCAATGAAGGTAGAACGTGAGCTTTGAAGAAGAACGCTCAAGCGATAGAATAGTTACACGACAAGGTATGTAAAGCTAACCTTTCTTTCATAAGGCATGGTTCTTGGGCCAATTGTTCATCTCTTATGAGTCCATGATACTTTCTGATGATCCTAGCTCGAGAAGCTATTAAGCCAATGATGCTCAAATGATGCGATTGTACTAAGTTCCTTATACGATGAGTAATGCTCTAAGGATAGAATGTAATGAATGACGATAGTAAGAAGGCTAAGAGATAGGTATGAGTTAGCATGTATGTGTGCCTATGAGAGGCTATTGTGAACCCCGAGCTTATATGGCCGGGTAGAATATGATAAGTATGTATATATATATATATGTATGTGTGCCCATGAGAGGCTATTGTGAACCCCGAGCTTATATGGCCGGGTAGAATATAATGAATACGTATATCTATATATAACGACGCGCGCGCACCACTGCAGTTGGGTACGAATAATAATAACCCTGAGCCTTGGTAGGGCCAGGCACTGAGCATTGGTAGGGCTAGGTACGTGAAACACCAAATTTATTGGTCGGGTACGCAATATAATGAGAGATATGTATGACATCTATATGAGTACGAATAAGCTATATGTATGACAGCTATATGAGTACGGACAAGCTAAGTATATGACCTCTATATGAATATGACTATGCTATTTGTATGATATCAATTAGAGTATGAATATGTTGAGACCATGTAAGTGCCAAGTAAGGGCTATGTATATGCAGTGTATATGATATGAGTATGAGTATGAAAGGAGATATGAATGTGAGTACGAAAATAGATACGAAAGGTAAATGAGCAAGGATATGAATGTATGTATGCAAGTTCGAATTAGAAATGGAATGTCCCCATGGAAAGCAGGTAAGTGCTATGATGATGATGCCATTGTCTCCCAGCTTATGTTATTTCGTATGTTATCCATTATGCTTTCATATTGATATTGATCATGCTTTACATACTCAGTACATTCTTCGTACGGACGTCCTTTTGTTTGTGGACGCTGTGTCTGTTATACCCCGTACTTTGTACGTTGGAATATTCTAAGTTGGTTGCGACAAGTTATGGACAAGACTTTTAATTTTCGGTTTTGTTGATTTTTTTGTTTTAATGCACAAGTTGCATATTCATCTTTTCATTGGTATGGAGTGTTAAGGGTAAAGTTGGAATAAGAAAAAGTTTGGGATGTTGAATAAGCTATACAGACCGTATGGAGTTTTGGACATATCCAGGTATGCAAATAAAGAGATCGGTGTATGAAAGTTTTAGGTCTCGAAATAATTTCCACGGATGAACGATGATCGGCCCCTTTCTGCAAATGCTACGATGCTTACGGTGACTTCGGAGCAACTATATAAAGGGCTTAACCCCTCATTTTCAGCCAAAAAAAATCAGACCAAAAACATTCCAAATATTCTAGAAAATTCCCCAACCTTCCACCACCAACTTTTAGCCCAAAACCAGGTATAATTCCCAAATTCCGGTCCAGACAGCGTATAGTTGCGACTTCAAAACTGCGTATTGAGGCTTTATGGCTTAAGTTCAAGGTGGAGGAGTAAATATATAGCATTATTATCGAGGGATAGGTATGAATCTCTTTCTATTTGTGTTAATATTGGTTTATTTACGGAGAAGGAGCTATAAAATCGTTATAAAATGGTTGCTTGATGGAAATATGGGACAAACACCATATGGAATGTTTATGAAGTATTTTGTAGTTGGAAATATTATGGTTAGTGTTGGTATTGTTGGAATTGTTGTTGGTATAGTTTATGAATTTGGAAGAAAGAAATGTGTGAGTAATGTTCTTGTTGAATTGGAATGGTTTCGGGTGGAGTTGTGTATTGGTTGGGTTGTTTTGAATATGGTGTGGATTGTTTGAAGTGTCTTGAATCTTAGTTGAATGATCTTGGATTGGTACTCGAACTTGTGAGCGTTGATGTTAATTTGAAAGTATGTAGTTGAATTGAATGTAATGGAATGTCGTCGAATTATGTGAAGGGAGTTATTAATGTTAGAATGCGTTTGGGATTGATTATTGATATTGTTATTATGACGGTTGGTATTGTTGTTGATAATATTGGCGAGTTGAATTCTACGGGATCTTTGAGTTTATATGGAAATCTTTAAAATTTCGTAAATAAAGTGCGAGCTTAAAATGGGATTCCGAGGTGCCTATGACTAATGTTTGGTGTCTAATGACGTGTTGTAGATTTTGAGAAGCCGAGACTTGAGTTTGGATTAGCTTAGGAAGCAATCAAGGTATGTAAAGCTTACCTTTCCTTCTTTTGGCATGTCTTAGATATGGCTAAGTTATGATATGTTATGAGCTTCGGGGTAATTCTATTCTTAAAGTCCGAGCATGTTTACGATGCTTATTTGCTTCTTGATGTTGGCATCCTTATATGGTTAAGTTATGATTTATATGTCTTTGAATGATTGGTTTTCAAATGTTGTACAAAAAGTTTGTTTTCAAAAAGAGTTTTGTAACTACGAACGTCCGTAACTTTCACAGACAGAACCGGATGGCTTTGATATGCTCGGAAGTGATTCTATGACGTATAATGACTATGATTTCCATAGGCGGGCCCAGATTGGGTTGACGCTCGTCCGTGGGTCCCGCGACTTTTCTTTGTGTAGTACTAACGATTTTTTGAAAAGAACTTAATACGACTATCTTTCCGACCCCCGAGTATGATTACTTCTTTATCTGTTGAGTCTAAAATAAGGATTTTTATGTATGTGATTTGGATACGTAACTACGGTTTGACGAAGTTCGGTTTGATATGTTTCCGAGTGACGTTCGGAAGAATATCTGATTTGACTACTGTTTTGGCCTATAAATGATGGTTCGTTTCGATTAACCTATTAAGTCTTTGAAAATATTTTAAACTGTATTTGGTTACTTATGATTCTGCTCGTGCATTCTGTTGTTACATTTTTCGCCGAGTCCCGGGCCGGTATGTATCGTGCGCACTGTGTGATATTGACCGCTGGGTATTTGTCCGCGGTATGTTGAGTGATATTGACCGCTGGGTATTTTTCCGCGGTATGTTGAGTGATATTGACCGCTGGGTATTTGTCCGCGGTATGTTGAGTGATATTGACCGCTGGGTATTTGTCCGCGGTATGTATATGTGACATTGACCACTGGGTATTTGACCGCGGTATGTCGGGTTTCAGAGGTATGAAATCTTCTGGAGTCTGATGGGTTATGGCGCCATCGACGGGCGGGCGACCATATTCTAAGAGCCCTAAGCATGATTTGTATTTTGAAAATAAACACTTTGGTATTTTGGATTTGCACTTATTTTTACGTATTTACTTGTTTCGATTATGACTCGGATCTGTTTTCTTGTATCTTACGCTTTGGAATACGAAGTATGATGTAGTATGATATATGTATACCGGAATAGGATCGGTCGGTTAATGTCGGCTACATATGATATGTTCCATTTTTAGTATATGTGAGACGAATATTTTTCAAAAGGAAGTTAAGTAAGTATTTTGGCATTCTGATGGTTATATTTGTCTTCTGTACCTCTGATGTACGATTCGTGTTTCAGATGCAAGCACTTTGGTTTTCGGGTTGTTATGCTCACTTTCTATACCCGTGCGGTTATGACTTCGTTTTCGGTATTTCATGCTTTGCATACTCGGTACATATTTTGTCGACCCCGCTTTCTTTGGGGGCTGCGTTTCATGCCGCGCGGTACCCTCGGATAAGTAGATGACGTTAGCGAGAAGATGTTCCGAATTTGGATTGGCGAGCTCCATTCCCTCCCGGAGCGGCTACTGGAGTCCGAGTGCTTTTGTATGGTATCTGAAGTTATGGTAGAGACTTTGCAGACAGTGTCGTGTGTATGAGATGTCAGTTTTGTAAGCGGCTATGTCAGCCGATGTATCGTTACGTTTGTTGTTATAGATTTGTTATGATCACCGGCTTTGTTTGATTTGATAAGACGGAAGGCATGTTGTTTTCTGAAAAATTTTCATTATGTGCTTATGTCATGTTTTGCGGGCCCAGTGTGATTATGAGTATGATGAGAGTCAGCGGGTTCGCTCGGCCCTAAGTAAGGGTCGGGTGCCCATCATGCCCTATCGAAAATTAGGGTGTGACAAATTGGTATCAGAGCAGTTCGTCCTAGGGGTTGTCTGCAAAGTTGTGTCCAGTAGAGTCCTGTTTATAGTGTGAAGAGCGCCACACTTATAAACTGGAGGCTACGGGGCATCTAGGGTGGTTACTCTTCTTTCACATCTGAGATCGTGCCATAGAGCCAAGTCATAGGGAATGAGACTTTTTGATACTAACCTTTGGTTTCAGCAGAAGAATGATATTGATGGAAGAAAACGATTGATGATGTTGGAAGTTACAAAGTACGCAGGTAAGCAAAGGTATGAAAGATATATGTTGGGAAAGATAACGAAGTTGTGATTGAAATACAAGTTGAAGATTAAAGGGGGAAAGTAAACAAGAAAGTGTAACAGGTGCCATTTGAGCTGGGCATATAAGGTATGTTCATTATTCTCGTCTTGTTGTTGATGTTGGGAGCCACGTGAGGCCGTGATATGATATGATATGTATATATGTATGTTATTGTGAGGCATTGTTGGTATTTCCTGCGTGCAGGTTTTGAGATAGTAAGAAATATAGAGGAAGCTCTGCGAAAATTTTCCCAAAAAAAAAAAAAAAAAAAGAGAATGAGGTATGGGTTTGTAATACGACTTGAAAGGTCGTGCCGATAGTAATAGTGAGATTAAGACAAGAGTACAGAGGAAAAGAATTGTGATGTATATGAATGTATTGATAAGACAGCTTGTGAGATATTAAGGATAAAGTTGATCGGAAAGGGTAAAAGGTTAAGGAGTGTTACACTATGAGATCGAATACGAACGGGACAATGTGAGTATAATGAAGATTGTTGTGAAAATAAATAAAGCCCAGTGAGAAAGTGGCCAAGGCTATGATGTGATCTACGTAGCTAGAATACACAGGCAAGTGTGAAACGGGAAAAACAAGCTATGGAACGAATAAGGAAGGGTTTGAGTTAAAGATTAAGAGACGACACGAGATAATGTGCCTAGAATGTCACAAGTCGAGTAAAAGGGAATTATGAGAAGGAAAAGTTTAAAACGAGATCCTTAAGACCCCATACGACTAGTTGAACATTCGAGGACGAATGTTCTAAAGGGGAAAGGATGTTATACCCCGTACTTTGTACGTTGGAATATTCTAAGTTGGTTGCGACAAGTTATGGACAAGACTTTTAATTTTTGGTTTTGTTGATTTTTTTGTTTTAATGCACAAGTTGCATATTCATCTTTTCATTGGTATGGAGTGTTAAGGGTAAATTTGGAATAAGGAAAAGTTTGGGATGTTGAATAAGCTATACAATTTGTATGGAGTTTTGGACATATCCAGTATGCAAATAAAAAGATCGGTGTATAAAAGTTTTAGGTCTCGAAATAATTTCCGCGGATGAACGATGATGCTCTTACGTAAATCGCGCTTACAAGATCTTTGCTACGGTGACTTCGGAGCGACTATATAAAGGGCTTAACCCCTCATTTTATTAAAAAAAAAATCAGACCAAAAACATTCCAAATATTCTATATTTACGTATTTCTTTCGATTTTGGATTTTTGGACTTATTTTTCGTATTTGTTTCGATTATGACTCGATCTTTTCTTGTATCTTCGCTTTGGAATACGAAGTATGATGTAGTATGATATATGTATTCTGGAATAGGATCAGTCGGTTAATGTCAGCTCATATGATATGTTCCATTTTCCGTATATGTGAGACAGGAATGTTTTTCAAAAGGAAGTTAAGTAAGTATTTTGGCATTCTGATGGTTATATTTGTCTTCTGTGCCTCTGATGTACGATTCGTGTTTCAGATGCAAGCACTTTGGTTTTCGGGTTGTTATTCTCACTTTCTGTACCCCGTACTTCGGTTATGACTTCGTTTTCGGTATTTCATGCTTTGCATACTCATTACATATTTTGTACTGACCCCCTTTCTTCGGGGGCTGCGTTTCATGCCGTGCAGGTACCCTCAGATAAGTAGATGACGTTAGCAGAAGATGTTCCAGCTGGATTGGCGAGCTCCATTCCCTCCGGAGCGCCATTTTGCCGAGTCCGAGTGCTTTTGTATGGTATCGAAGTTATGGTAGAGACTTTGCGAGCCGATGTCGTGTGTATGAGATGTCGAGTTTTGTAAGCGGCTATGTCGGCCGATGTATCGTTACGCTTATTGTTCTGATTTTTTATGATCACCGGCTTTGTTTGATTTGATAAGACGGAAGGCATGTTGTTTTCTGAAAAATTTTCATTATGTGCTTATGTCATGTTTTGCGGGCCCAGTGTGATTATGAGTATGACGAGAGTCAGCGTGTTCGCTCGGCCCTAAGTAAGGGTCGAGTGCCCATCATGCCCTATCAAAAATTAGGGTGTGTGGCGTCATGCCGCATGATTGGCCGGAGACGATGTCACACCCTAATTTTACGTTAGGGCGTGATGGGCACCCGACCCTATTTAGGGCCGAGCGTGCCCGCCGACTCACCTAATACTCATAATCACGGCTCTCAAATCATGACACAAATACATAACGAAAGTTTTTCGAAGAATAATACGCTTTTTTACCTTTCTCGAATCAAAGAAAATGCAGAATATATGGAAACATATAGAACTCATAATACAATGCGTAATAATACATCGGCTTACATAGCCGCTTACATAACCGACATCTTATACCCACGACACTGTCTGCAAAGTCTCTAACAGAACTCCAGATACCATAACATGATGCCCTGACTCGGCGAACTCCGAGAAAATGGAGCTCGCCAATCCCGCCGGAACATCTTCTACTAATATCTTCAGCTCACACAGGTGTACTGCGCGGCATGAAACGCGACCCCCCCCGAAGGGGGTCGTACGGAATATGTACCGAGTATGTAAAGCATGAAATATAGTAAGCGGGATTATGCGAAGTAAAGAGTAAAGAAAATCATAAAACTTACCTTTAAAACATAAATCATGCATGTCGATATTATAAAATCATCATATGTACATATAGCGTGCCCGCCCTCTAGAGGGACGCGGTAATTAAAATCATCATATGCGTGTACATGTAACGTGCCCGCCTCTAGTGAGGGACGCGGTAAAGGGAATCATCATATGCCATCCTCGGCCACCTCCCCCATATCATCATATCATCATATATATATATATATAACGTGCCCCGCCCTCTAGTGAGGACGCGGTGAATAATGCAATGGAATTGCACGAATACATGCCACGGCCGGACGCAAAGAAAGCCATATGGAGCTTGGACGCGATGGCCGTCATTACTTATAATTACTTGGCTATCGGCCTTTAGATCTCTGCTCTCATTTTACCTCGTTCTTCATCCTTTTTATATCCGAGTATTTTACCGTCCCGTCACTTCTGGCACCTGGATCCTTAACGACGCGTGTCATGGTCTATTACTATGCCGTTGTCTCACTCCCTTCTTATTTCCTTCTTCCAATTACCCTTTCTTTGCTCACCCTCGCTAATATTCCCGTTATTAAGTAACCCTTATCCTAAACTTTCCTTACCGAACTTAATAAGTCCCACTCATTCGTTCTGTAGCTCGCTTTTCCATTTCACACTTGCCCTTATACCCTAGCTACATAGACTACATCATAGCTTGACCGTTTCCTCACCAGGCTTACTTATTTCCGTAACAATCCTCACTGTGCTTACATTGTGTCCTATTCGTAATCAACCCTATATTGTATCGCTTCTTAATCCTTTACGATCAACTTTACCCTTAACGTTTCTGTTGTCTTATCGATACATTCGTATCCATCACAATTCCTTTCCTCCGTACTCTTGTCTTAATCATACTATTACTCCTTTTAACTATAAGCTCGTCGTAATTTTTCCTTGCTTGTCCATTCGGTCAGCGCCTTAAATAGCGCTCCGTCATGACTCACCAGCCCCCTTTTTTTTTTGGATCGTCTTTTAGGGCTACAAGTCCTTTCCTAATTCTTTTCACAGAGTCGCTATCGGACTTCTAATTACTATTACGCCCAATTCAACAATTAACTTATTTCTCAAGGTCAGCCGTACTCCCAATTTAATCAAATCTTATCATTACCATTGACACGACCTCTTAAGACATATTACAAACCTATGTCTCATTCTTTCTTTATTTCCAGGAAAATTTCAGCAGGGTTTCCTCTGTAATTGTTACTATCTTAGAACCTGCACGCAGGAAATACCAACAATGCCTCACAGGGCCAACATATATATATATATATATATATGTGTATCATATCATATCACAGCCACACAGGGCTCCCATTACCAACAACAGTACAAAAATAATGAACATACCTCGTATGCCCAACTCAATCGATATCTGTTACATTTTCTTATTTACTTTCCTTTTCAGTTTTCAACTTTACATTTAGATCGTACTTTAATACCTTATTCGACATATATCTTTCATACCTTTGCTTACCTGCGTACTTCATAGCTTCCAATGTCGCTAGTCGCTTTCTTCCGCCGATGCCATTTCTCTGCTAAAGTCAAAGGTCAGTGTCGGGAATCTCATTTCCTATAACTTGGCTCTACGGCACGATCTAAGATGTCAAAGAAGAGTAACCATCCTAGATGCCCCGTAGCCTCCTGTTTATAAATGTGGCGCGCTTCACACCATAAACAGGACTCTACCGGACACGACTTTGCGTACAACCCTAGACGAACCGCTCTGATACCAATTTGTCACACCCTAATTTCTGTTAGGGCGTGATGGGCACCCGACCCTTATTTAGGGCCGAGCGAACCCGCTGACTCACCTAATACTCATAATCACGCTGGCTCTCAAATCATGACACAAATACATAACGAAAGTTTTTCGAAGAATAATACGCTTTTTACCTTTCTCGAATCAAAGAAAATCTGTAACATATAGAAACATATAGAACTCATAATACAATGCGTAATAATACATCGGCTTACATAGCCTCTTACATAACCGACATCTTATACCCACGACACAGTCTGCAAAGTCTCTAACAGAACTCCAGATACCATAACATGATGCCCGACTCGGCGGCACTCGGAGAAAATGGAGCTCGCCAATCCCCCGGAACGTCTTCTGCTAATATCTTGACTCACAGGTGTACAAGCTGCGGCATGAAACGCAGCCCCCGAAGAAAGGGGGTCAGTACGGAATATGTACTGAGTATGTAAAGCATGAAATATAGTAAGCGGGATTATACTGAAGTAAAGAGTAAAGAAAATCATAAAACTTGCCTTTAAAACATAAATCATGCATGTCGATATTATAAAATCATCATATGTACATATAGCGTGCCCCGGCCCTCTAAGGAGGGACACGGTAATTAAAATCATCATATACATGTACGTATGTAACGTGCCCGGCCCTCTAGTGAGGGACGCGGTAAAGGGAATCATCATATGCCATCCCGGCCACCTCCCATATCATCATATGCCATCCCGGCCACCTATATATATATCATCATATCATATATATATATATATATAACGTGCCCCGGCCCTCTAGTGAGGGTCGCGGTGAATAATGCAATGGAATTGCACGAATACATGCCCTGGCCCGGGACGCAGTGAAAGCTATATGGAGCTTGGCACGAGCAGAGTAGTGAGGAACCACATGCACATAAAACATTATCAAGGACTCAATGAAGTAATCAAAGCGAGTCGTCATTTGAAAATCGGGACAAAAGTTATATCAAATATCTTTCGGACACTACTCGGAAACATATCAACATCATAAACATATAGAAGAACCATAGGGATCATAGTCGTATGTCAAACCAATCCGAGTCCGCCTCGGAAAGTTACGGACATTACTCGCTTAAGGACTTTCTACAATCATATCAAAGCAATCCGAGCTCTTCTGTGAAAGTTACGCTCGTTCGTAGTTACGGAATCTTTTAAAACAAAACTCTTTTGAAAACAGAACTTTTATGCAACTTTTGAAATCCAAATCATACCAATGACATAAGGACCACAACTTGACCACATTAAGAATACGAATATCAAGAAACAAATAAGAATCATAGACATGCTCGGATTGCAAGAATAGAGTTACCTCGGGACTCGTGTCATAACTTACTTGCACTAAGACATGCCAAAAGAAAGAAGGGTTGAGCTTACATACCTCGTTTGCTTCCTACGCTAATCAGAGCTTACGTCTTGACCTCTCGAAATCTACAACAACGTCATAATCATCAACCATTAGTCATAAGCACCGAAGGATTCAATTCCAAGTCATCATTTTATCTACAGAAATTCGGGCAGCATGTCCCCTATATATTCAACAACCCCGAGAATTCAACTCGGCCAAATCTTCGACAACAATACCAACAACCATATAAACGACATCAATAATTTATTTCAAATGCATTCAAACATTAATAACTCCTTTCTACATAATTCGACGACATTCATTTATATTCAATTCAACTACATATATTCAAACCAACATCGACGATCACGTTCAAGTACTAATCCGAAACCATTCAACCAAGATTCAAGAACATTTCAAACAATCCTCAAAATATTCAATTCATCCAACCAATGCACCATGGAACCCGAAACCTTCCCAACTCAACATGAACAACTTTAATATATTTCTTCCTTCCAAAACTCATAAACTACATCAACAATCCACACATTGACAACATTATTATCATAAATACAAGAAACTATATTTAATTCACATTAGCTTCCAAAACAGCCCACACACGATTTTATCTTCAACTTAATTCATTAAACCTTTATTTACATCATAGAATCCACAACACAACAACCAAAAATACTAAATAAAATTTAGTTCATTCCTTGTCACAAAACAGCCCATACTCACGGCTCAACATCAACATACAAAGTTTCATGAATTTCATCCATTTCTACACACTATTCCCTCCGTTCTAATTCGTTAAAACTCTGAATAAACTTGTTAACAATGAAAAGGAACCTTAATCTTACCTTATTTATGCAGCCACCACGTCCACCCTCTTCTTCTTGGTTGATTTTTAGCTCAAATTGAAGGCAACGCGACGTACGACACTTTTCTCTTCATGGGCTTCGGAATTCGGGGCGCGGATTTTGGTCAAAATTAATGTTTCTCTCTAGGCTCTCCTCTCCCTTTTTCTCCAGAATTTTCTGGCTGTTTTGGTATGAAAAATGAGGAGAAAAGGCTGATATTTCATTTAAAAAGGTGTGGGTAATGGGCCTGACCCGGTTGGGCTCGGGTTGGGCACCGGCCCACCGACCTTCTCCGTTAAAACGTCCATATCTTCTTATCCCGATGTCTCCTATGAACCCACGACCTATGGTTGGAAAGCTATTTCAATTATCTACAACTTTAATTTTGGGAGTTTTCCGAATTCCAAACTCATAATACCGTTTTGGCCCCTCTAAGTCAGATCACCCGAAGACGTTTTCTTAAATCGCCCTTTTGGAGGGCTTACACTCATTTTTAGCTTATGGGTCCTTCTTAGGACTTGCTCAACTTCACATGTACTACCCATATATCTCTTCATATGTCCTTTATAAAATCCCAACATGTGGGTCCCACCTTAACACACGGCCACTTTGGCCTTTTCATGAAATTTTTATTTCAACTTCTAGCCCCTAATTTCCCTTAATATTCCATACCAATAAAATTCATAAGCAACTTGTGCATTAAAATAAAATCGGAGGTCAAAAGTCTCAACCTCGTATCCCGAACTGGTCTTGTCCTTAACTTTCATGGTTAGCTCGGATTATCCCAACGTACAAAATACGGGATATAACATCCTTCCTCCGCTTTAGAACATTCGTCCTCGAATGTTCAATTAGCCTCGTAAGGTCTTATAAGGATCTCGGGGGTTCCTTTATTACTATAACATGCAGTCTCATCTACCAATCCTATTTCTTCTTCATCTCCTCTTTCAGTGACCAGCTAGTTCTGATCATCTTGCTTAAATCGTCTTATAATCGTCTCAACTTGTAACATTCTAGGCACATTGTCTCGTGTCATTTCTTTATCTTTAATTCAAACTCTTCTATTGTCCCTTTTGCTCAGATCTTGCTCTTAATTTGCCGGTCACACATTATGTGGTGATCCTTACTCGAATATGCGAAGGTGCTTCAAACTAGCCCACAATACCTTGGCGTGGCTTCACTAGTCCTTTTTTTTTACTTGTCTTCACCTCTCTTACCTTACAGCCGGTATCAGATAGGTCTTTGGTTCAACCATAGCCATGTCTTGTTGTCCTCCTTACCAAGTCTATCTCGGTAATCCAGCTTAAGTCATCTTTACATCTTTCCTTAATGCATCCGGAATCTCGTAATCATATTATCCTTACCGAATCCAAACTTTTCTAATTACATACTCACTGGGTCTCATCCCTTGCATATAAATGTTCATAGTAACATAACCACTCTTATACGACTTGTATAACGTATGTCCCATCTTAGCTGCGATCTTCTCTTTTCCTAGTTCACTCTACTCTATACATTCCTTCCGTCCTAACATTCGATTGCAGCCTATCCGGTCATACTCTTTTCCCTTCCTTTACTCACTCCTTTGATGCTCTCACTTCCTACTATAGGAAGTTTTCCACCATTATTTTCTTTTTCTCCCCTTACGGTTCATAGTCACAGTATTATTAGCGAACAACCTTGTTACCCACGTCTTAGCCTTTAATCCAGCACAGCAGTGTCATTTTTCACAATGTCTTCGTAAGTTACTCGTTATTGTCCTCTTGTCGTATTCTCTCTCTCTTTTTTTTTCTTTTTTTTTTTGTAAGCATACACCTCCTAAGGTCGTATCATTTAAGACCTCCACGATTAATTCTTAGTACCATCCCAAGTGCCGTCCCGATTTATCCCCCTCTATTGCTGGCTTTTAGATCTTACCAACTTGTCTCCACAAAGAGCTTTACCTACGGCCCAAGCATCCGTATCCAGGACATTGTAGTGTTGATTGTCTTCGTCTTACACTTACATCTCTCTCCCTCGCTTCCCCCCTTTAGGGGTGTACTTATGCCATTACCCGATTATACTCCGCCCTATATCCGTATTTCCAATCTTAATTAGGCGGCGCTTTTATTCCGACATTTTGGTTCCCGTTGCCGTTCATTTACTCACTTTCTTTCTTTTCCAAATATCATTGTGTTAGGACTTTCTGAGTTTAACCTGTGATGAAAACAGCATCCACTTGCCTTATAACAATTGTGCCATTTATATATTTTTTCACTTGAACTCCGTTACCCTATCCGACTAATGCCTTCCCCATACCGCCACGTTGGTTACCGGAATGCCCATATCCGCTGATATAGCCATGTACGGACTATCATAGACATACGTACACATATATTTACTACTATCTCACTTACAAAATATTTCCAACAAAATATTTCCAAACACTATTCCAACTCACCCCAATTCCGAAGCTGTGGCACACCTTCTTTCTCTTCAGCGGTTTATTCCGTCTTAAGGTTTCTGCCCCCTCCGCAGACTCAAATTTTCCTTAGACTACTCTAGCTTCTCATTTGCTTCTTACGTCTGAATTTGTAAGACTTTTCAAAAAACTTCCCAGGGGGTCACCCATCTTAAAATTGCTCTCACCCCAGCACGCTTAACTTTCGAACTCCGATGAAATACGATGCTTTAATGCTGATATGGTCGCGTCCACTTCATCGCATGACCTTCATACATAATGGGAGTAAACTGAAGCCTTTACAGATTTCCACACGCTCTCGTAACGCAATTACTATTTTAGCCCTCCTTTGGTCCTCAGTATTCGCTTTCCGCCTGTGGATATGATTACTTTTCATCCTAAACTTCCAGATCCCCGATGGCGATGAACTCACTTTGACCGTCATTACTTATAATTACTTGGCTATCGGCCTTTAGATCTCTGCTCTCATTTTACCTCGTTCTTCGTCCTTTCTATATCCGAGTCTTTTACCGTCCCGTCACTTCTGGCACCTGGATCCTTAACGACGCGTGTCATGGTCTATTACTATGCCGTTGTCTCACTCCCTTCTTATTTCCTTCTTCCAATTACCCTTTCTTTGCTCACCCTCGCTAATATTCCCGTTATTAAGTAACCCTTATCCTAAACATTCCCTACCGAACTTAATAAGTCCCACTCATTCGTTCTGTAGCTCGCTTTTCCATTTCACACTTGCCCTTATACCCTAGCTACATAGACTACGTCATAGCTTGACCGTTTTCTCACCAGGCTTACTTATTTGCGTAACAATCCTCACTGTGCTTACATTGTGTCCTATTCGTAATCAACCCTATATTGTATCGCTTCTTAATCCTTTCTGATCAACTTTACCCTTAACGTTTCTGGCTTGTCTTATCGATACATTCGTATCCATCACAATTCCTTTCCTCCGTACTCTTGTCTAAATCATACTATTACTCCTTTTAACTATAAGCTCGTCGTAATTTTTCCTTGCTTGTCCATTCGGTCAGCGCCTTAAATAGCGCTCCGTCATGACTAACCAGCCCCTTTTTTTTTTGGATCGTCTTTTAGGGCTACAAGTCCTTTCCTAATTCTTTTCACAGAGTCGCTATCGGACTTCTAATTACTATTACGCCCAATTCAACAATTAACTTATTTCTCAAGGACAGCCGTACTCCCAATTTAATCAAATCTTATCATTACCATTGACACGACCTCTTAAGACATATTACAAACCTATGTCTCATTCTTTCTTTATTTCCAGGAAAATTTCAGCAGGGTTTCCTCTGTAATTGTTGCTATCTCAGAACCTGCACGCAGGAAATACCAACAATGCCTCACAGGGCCAACATATATATATATATATATATATATGTGTATCATATCATATCACAGCCACACAGGGCTCCCATTACCAACAACAGTACAAAAACAATGAACATACCTCGTATGCCCAACTCAATTGACATCTGTTACATTTTCTTATTTACTTTCCTTTTCAGTTTTCAACTTTACATTTCGGTCGTACTTTAATACCTTAATCGACATATATCTTTCATACCTTTGCTTACCTGCGTACTTCGTAGCTTCCAATGTCGCTAGTCGCTTTCTTCCGCCGATGCCATTTCTCTGCTAAAGTCAAAGGTCAGTGTCGGGAATCTCATTTCCTATAACTTGGCTCTACGGCACGATCTAAGATGTTAAAGAAGAGTAACCATCCTAGATGCCCCGTAGCCTCCTATTTATAAATGTGGCGCGCTTCACACCATAAACAGGACTCTACCGGACACGACTTTGCAGACAACCCTAGGACGAACCGCTCTGATATCAATTTATCACACCCTAATTTCTGTTAGGGCGTGATGGGCACCCGACCCTTATTTAAGGCCGAGCGAACCCGCCGGCTCACCTAATACTCATAATCACGGCTCTCAAATCATGACACAAATACATAACGAAAGTTTTTCGAAGAATAATACGCTTTTTACCTTTCTCGAATCAAAGAAAATCTGTAACATATGGAAACATATAGAACTCATAATACAATGCGTAATAATACATCGGCTTACATAGCCGCTTACATAACCGACATCTTATACCCACGACACTGTACGCAAGTCTCTACGAACTCCGAGATACCATAACATGATGCACGACTCGGCGGCGACTCCGAAAATGGAGCTCGCCAATCCCGTGAACGTCTTCTACTAATATCTTCACCCGCCTGGGTGTACACAGCGCGCATGAAACGCGACCCCAGAAGAAAGGGGGTTCGGTGCGGAATATGTCGAGTAGGTAAATCACGAAATATAGTAAGCGGGATTATACTTTGAAGTAAAGAGTAAAGAAAATCATAAAACTTGCCTTTAAAAAATAAATCATGCATGTCGATATTATAAAATCATCATATGTACATATAGCGTGCCCCGGCCCTCTAAGGAGGGACGCGGTAATTAAAATCATCATATGCATGTACATGTAACGTGCCCCGGCCTTATAGTGAGGGACGCGGTAAAGGGAATCATCATATGCCATCCTGGCCACCTCCCCCATATCATCATATCAATTTATATATATATATAACGTGCCCCGGCCCTCTAGTGAGGGACGCGGTGAATAATGCAATGGAATTGCACGAATACATGCCCTGGCCCGGGACGCAGTGAAAGCCATATGGAGCTTGGACGCAGTGACCGTCATTACTTATAATTACTTGGCTATCGGCCTTTAGATCTCTGCTCTCATTTTACCTCGTTCTTCGTCCTTTCTATATCCGAGTCTTTTACCGTCCCGTCACTTCTGGCACCTGGATCCTTAACGACGCGTGTCATGGTTTATTACTATGCCGTTGTCTCCTCCCTTCTTATTTCCTTCTTCCAATTACCCTTTCTTTGCTCACCTCGCTAATATTCCCGTTATTAAGTAACCACTATCCTAAACTTTCCCTACCGAACTTAATAAGTCCCACTCATTCGTTACGCAGCTCGCTTTTCCATTTCACACTTGCCCTTATACCCTAGCTACATAGACTACGTCATAGCTTGACCGTTCCTCACCAAAGGGCTTACTTATTTCCGTAACAATCCTCACCGTGCTTACATTGTGTCCTATTCGTAATCAACCCTATATTGTATCGCTTATTAATCCTTTTCGATCGACTTTACCATAACGTTTCTGTTGTCTTATCGATACATTCGTATCCATCACAATTCCTTTCCTCCGTACTCTTGTCTTAATCATACTATTACTCCTTTTAACTATAAGCTCGTCGTAATTTTTCCTTGCTTGTCCATTCGGTCAGCGCCTTAAATAACGCTCCGTCATGACTCACCAGCCCCTTTTTTTTTGGATCGTCTTTTAGGGCTACCAGTCCTTTCCTAATTCTTTTCACCGAGTCGCTAGCGGACTTCTAATTACTATTATTCCCAATTCAACAATTAACTTCTTTCTCAAGGTCAGCCGTACTCCCAATTTAATCAAATCTTATCATTACCATTGACACGACCTCTTAAGACATATTACAAACCTATGTCTCATTCTTTCTTTATTTCCAGGAAAATTTCGGCGGTTTCCTGCACGTAATTGTTCTATCTCGGAACACACGCGAGTGAAATACCAACAATGCCTCGCGTACCATATATATATATATATATATATATATATATATGTGTATCATATCATATCACAGCCACGGGGCTCCCATTACCAACAACGGTACAAAAATAATGAACATACCTCGTATGCCCAACTCAATCGACATACTTACATTTTCTTATTTACTTTCCTTTTCAGTTTTCAACTTTACATTTAGATCGTACTTTAATACCTTATTCGACATATATCTTTCATACCTTTGCTTACCTGCGTACTTCGTAGCTTCCAATGTCGCTAGTCGCTTTCTTCCGCCGATGCCATTTCTGCGCAAAGTCAAAGGTCGGTGTCGGGAATCTCATTTCCTATAACTTGGCTCTACGGCACGATCTAATATGTCAAGAAGAGTAACCATCCTAGATGCCCCCGTAGCCTCCTGTTTATAAATGTGGCGCGCTTCACGCATAAACAAGACTCTACCGGGACACGACTTTGCGGAACAACCCCTAGGACGAACCGCTCGATACCAATTTATCACACCCTAATTTGCGGTAGGGCGTGATGGGCACCGACCCTTGTTTAGGGCCGAGCGAACCCGCTGACTCACCAATACTCATAATCACGGCGGCTCTCAAATCATGACACAAATACATAACGAAAGTTTTTCGAAGAATAATACGCTTTTTTACCTTTCTCGAATCAAAGAAAATGCGTAACATATGGAAACATATAGAACTCGCCAATACAATGCGTAATAATACATCGGCTTACATAGCCGACTTACATAACCGCATACGATACCCACGACCCGTGTCGCAAAGTCTCTGAGAACTCGAGATACCATAACATGATTCCACGACTCGGCGCACTCACGGAGAAAATGGAGCTCGCCAATCATTGCAGAACGTCTTCTACTAATATCTTCGCTCACTACAGGCGTACCGCGACATGAAACGCAGCCCCCGAAGAAAGGGGGTCAGTACGAAATATGTACTGAGTATGTAAAGCATGAAATATAGTAAGCGGGATTATACTGAAGTAAAGAGTAAAGAAAATCATAAAACTTGCCTTTAAAACATAAATCATGCATGTCGATATTATAAAATCATCATATGTACATATAGCGTGCCCCGACCCTCTAAGGAGGGACGCGGTAATTAAAATCATCATATGCATGTTCATGTAACGTGCCCCGGCCCTCTAGTGAGGGACGCGGTAAAGGGAATCATCATATGCCATCCTGGCCACCTCCTCCATATCATCATATCATCATATATATTTATATAACGTGCCCCGGCCCTCTAGTGAGGGACGCGGTGAATAATGCAATGGAATTGCACGAATACATGCCCTGGCCAGGGACGCAGTGAAAGCCATATGGAGCTTGGCACGAGCAGAGTAGTGAGGAACCACATGCACATAAAACATTATCAAGGACTCAATGAAGTAATCAAAGCGAGTCGTCATTTGAAAATCGGGACAAAAGTTATATCAAATATCTTTCGGACACTACTCGGAAGCATATCAACATCATAAACATATAGAAGAACCATAGGGATCATAGTCGTATGTCAAA